>NC_081405.1:531017897-531245397 GCF_030272615.1 Cryptomeria japonica | reverse complement strand
TTGTTTTAACTGTTGGAGCTTTCTAAAACTTTGGGAAAAGTTCTGTATCTAACATATCTACAATCTGAATGGAGTGATTGGATTGATTTTCAATATGTAAAAAGTTATTGATGACTGTTCATGACTGCATTTTCTTGCTCCCTAGAATTGGACAGGGTACTTTCAATTGTTGGCATGTATACTCATGAATGCAGGTTATGTATGGCTATGGAAGGAACTTGGAGATAGTATTTAAGTTGTTTTCAAACCATCACACTATGGTTCTATGGTGTTTGGAGAAAGAAAAAAGCCTAAATCATGACTGTCCCCATCTTGCACATGACTGTCCTAAAGTTGATGTTTGTCCCATGAATAGAATTGAGACAACAAAGAGTTGTAATGTTGCCTTGGGTGATTTGAGGGGGTTGAGTCAAGTATTTTGTAAATGGAAGGGAGTCTCCATAATATCTCTATGAAGGTCTTTGGTTTGGTGTGTGTCTAATGGGCATGAAGAGTTGTGTGAGTAAGTCATTGGTAGTCCTCATTAGGAAAGGCCTAGTGTTGTTGGCCATTGAGGGAACCTATCATGTATGGAGTTGAAATATTTGATATTGGGTCTTAACATGTTGTTTTGACCTATTTAAGGTATGTTCCATGATTGGATGAGGTTTGTGGAGTAGAAGTGTGTCATTGGTGGGCTAAAGCACATTGAATGGGGTTAGTAGCCTAAAGTGAGTTTGTGAGTTTGTGAGTTTGAAACCTCTTGACTTAGGTGAGTTAGGAAAAGGACCTCCCTAAGTGGTTTAGATTGGTGGATGCTCTACATCAAAACACATGGTACAAATCCTTAAGGGGGTGCAACACATGATTGTACATATAATATTGGATTGGAGGATGTTGACATAAGCATGATGATGATGGGTTATATGAATTTATTGACACATTCAGAGTCATCATCGATGTCAACTCGATTACATAGTCCCCTGTATTCATCATTATTAGGAAATGTGGTAGTCAATGAAGATGTACATTTGAATCTAGATGAGACCAAGCAACATATTTATATTTTAGTGGACACAATCATGGCTAGAGAGTGTGAGCACTATCAGATGCCACCTTCTACATAGGTAAAAAAAAAATTAATATCATGAGCTCATGAGCTACAAATTTCTAATTTATAATTTAAATATATTAAAGTAAATTAACTAAATTCAAATTTGATTACATGTTAATCTATATATTTTTGTAGATGGATATTCCTCTTGTTACTCCTCACGTGTACATCGGCGAGGTCCTATTATGACATAATAGGTCCTACCATGTCATAATAGGATCTATTATGTCATAATAGGTCCTATCATGTCATATATTTTCTATAAGATTTTTTTTACATAAGTACTTCCATAAGGGGGTAGCTCCCATATATTAAAAAACATAAAATGAGTACATAGATAATAAGAGGAGGGACACAGTGGGGATCAGTGATACATATAACCAATCACCTTTCTAATCACTTTCAACCTTTCTACAATCTCTTCAGGGAATAAATTGCCATTATCCCTCATGAAGGCCTCAAACTCATCCAAGTTGTATTTCAAGCCTACCAACTTTGAATAACAACCATTCTGGTCTTTCTACCTTCTGCATTAAGATGAGAAAAACCAAGCATGATCTTTGATTGTGGCACCTTCAACATTATCCTCCTTCACTGTGTGATACACAATACCATATGCATTAATGGCATATCCCAAAATCTAGACAATGGAGGAGAATGGGTTCTCATAAACAATTTCACCATGTACATGCTCGTTATCCCAAAAATCCATCCCTAAAATGTTAATCACATACATCTTCTCCTCCTCATTCTCTTTGTTGAATAGGCAGGCAATTCGCTCCTCCGGGGGTTTTCTATTTTATTCATGCATACGCACAAACACTTAACACCACAGGAGTTTACCATTTTTTGTACACAGACTTGATGAAGGAATCATTGCTTTATAGCCTCCATATCCTAAAAATTGAAACACATCTCAAAAGGTATCTCTTCGGGATCTTTATCTAAAATGTGTGCCCATATCTTTGTTGGCATATGTGCAGAGTTTGATGACATGGTATGATTGTATATTGTCATTGATGTCAATATGCTGAAGTATGAACTAGTATATTGAAGTAAGCAAACCGGTATGAAGTGAATCAATATGATGGTATGAAGTGAACTGGTATGACAGTATGAAGTGAACTGGTATGTTGGAGTGTGAAGCGGTATATGCAAAGTTTGTATCGAGGTTTCATTTGATATGACTACATGTTGGTAGTCTCACCTTCAGGGTTTCTGGTTGATGTATTCCAAGTCTGTGTGACTCGATCGACAACATCCTATGATGAGTTAGCATTGAAATGAAGATTAGATTGTGCTACCATGTCAGCCTTATTTGTGTCAAGAATCTCCTTGAGGATCTTGCATGAAGAAGATAGATTCTATCTACCTTGGGAATGTGCAAAATCTTAGTAAACATTGGAGAGCGCATGATGGGTTATCAGCTTCTAGGACCCAGCGAAGAATGAATGATGGAGAACGTCTTGAGATTTGTTCAAGATTGTTTTACTCTATGTAATGTGTTTGAATGGTCAGGATTGGACCGATTGTATTGTTAACCTAGATGCTTAGGGTTTTAGGTTTTGGCTACCGACCTAATTGTTGTCTATAACGTCGATGATGATTTTCATTTAAAGTTGTTGGCAAATGAATGTATGTGAGTTGATTCTTGCCAAACCAAAGGAGTAAGAAGAGATTTGCAGAGTGTGATTGCAAAGGAAAAGGAACTGAAGTGGATCTGCCTTGGCATTAAGTGTTGTTATTATATCAGTGTATTACCTGTTGACTTCTAACCATTTCAGCAGTTGGAAAATCCCTTTACCAGGTAGCTTTAACATGCTTTTTGTAAATCCTTTAACAGGGTGACTCAAAATCATTGAGTTCTTTAAATCCTCTTACAAGGTAACCTTTAATAGGGTTTTAACCTCTAACCAGGTATTTAGCCATCCTTTAACCGAGTGATCCCTAGTAGGATTAGTTCCTAGCAGAAACTGTTGTAAAGTCTTTAACCTGACTAGGCTCCTAACAGAGCAAACTTCAGAAGAATTCAAGAACAACTTGTGGGTATTCATCCCCACTCTAGTTTTTCCTAGTTGGGTTTCCATGTGAAAAATCAGTGTGTTATGTGTGGTGCTTTTTCATGTGATGTTTTAGTGTTTTCCGTTAAGCGGTAATGCATGCTGATCCAATGGTCATTGTATCTCTGATGTTTTACTTGCTTAAGCATATGGGTGAAGTTGAGATGAGATGTTAGGTCTGAAGATGATCTAGATGAACTGGTTTATGTCTCTTGTAGTCATACTATGTTTTACCGGTAGTGCCTTGATTTAGATTTGTGATAATGTTTACTAGTTAGTGCAATCCTTGTAGTTTAAGTTGTTTAAGGATGTTTTTGTCTATACTGATTCACCTCCCCCTCTCAGTATCTGTTGGGTATTTACTGTTCATCATTATTCATCAATTGGTATTAGAGTGTCCTCCAGGTCCTCTGTGTTATAAGCTTAACCACCTGAGGAAAAGATCCTATTCTAATGATGAAGATGGAAGGTCCTAAGTTCAACAGAGATAACTTTAAGATATGGAAGGATAGAATGAAGATCTACATTAAAAGCATGGTTGCTCAACACTAGAACTATGTTGAGAATACTTATGTTGTCCCTACCAGTACTCTCACTGATGGTCAAAGAAGAGAAATTTAGGAGAATGGGCAAGTCATGGAAGCTCTCATCAACAATCTATCTGATATTGAGTTTATAGATGTTCAGGATAAAGACAATCCCAAAGATGTATGGGATACTCTGGAGTCTATCTATGGTGGTGATGAGCATGTGAAGAAAGCTAAGGAAGAAAGCCTTAGAGGAAAATTTTAAGACATGTGGATGGTTGAAGGAGAGACCATTCAACAATATGGGATAAGAATTAAAATTGTTGTAGGAGACATCAAGAGTGTAGGAGGTACAATAGATGATTCCACCATTGTTAGAAAATTTTTGAGATCCCTGTTATCAGACTATGCAATAAGGGTTGCTACTATTTAGGAGTTGAGATCTATCAACAAGACAAAGGTATCCCTAGACTCCATCATTGCTAAGTTGACTTCATATGAGCTAAACGGTAATGATGGCAGTGTTCAGAAGACTGATTCAGCCTTTAGAGCATCTACTACACTATCTAGAAAAGGAAAAGAGGTTAGTACTAGCTATGAACCCTAACAAAGCAGGGATATGGATGATGAGGAGATCCTGATGGAATTTGAAGCTCTTCTTGCCAAGAGACTTCCTAAGGGAACTAGAAAATACAGAGGTAAGATCCCTTTGAAATGTTTTTCTTGCAATAGGATAGGACACATTGTTGTCAACTATCCCAACATTGATAATAAGGACAAACCAGAGAAGTTTAAAAAGTTAAAAGGAGGAAATAGGAGAAACTGTCTTGTTGCGATCGATGAAGGTGTCACTGATGATGAATCAAAAGATGAAGAAAGTGAAGACATAGTGTTTGTAGCCATTAAGGAAGAGTGTCAGACAAGAAGGCTCTTGTCTCCTGCTTTGATAATTCTAATGAGTGGATTATTGATACTGGATGTTCTCACCACATGATTGGTGACTGGAGAAAGTTTCTGTCTCTGGAAGAGTATGATGGAGGTGTAGTCCGATTTGGTAATGATGAACCATGTATGGTAAAAGGAAAATGGTCCATCTCTCTAAATAGAAAAAGTAGTGCTGATAATGTGTATTAGGTAGAAGGTCTTAGGTATAACCTTTTGAGTGTTGCCCAGTTGAATGACAAAGGACTCACTCTAGAATTCAAAGATGGAGTGTGCAAAATAAAAGGAAAGAGTGGTGAACTGATGGCCACCAATATGCAGACCAAAGGTAACTTATTTCAGTTGAATACAAATATCAATCAATGTCTAATGGCTAAGTTTGATGACAGTTGGATATGGTATAAGAGACTCTGCCATGTAAACTTTGATAATATTGTGAAGGCCAGTAAGATCAAGGCAGTTAGAGGATTGCCTGTGTCGAACAAACTGAAGAATCCTTTGTGCAGAGAATGTCAAATGGGGAAAATGTCTTCCTCAACCTTCAAAGGTAAGTCCTTCACAATAGATAATTTACTTAATCTTGTGCACACTGATTTGTGTGGTCTTATGAAAACTAGGAGTGTTCAAGGAGATAGGTACTTTATGATTCTTACTGATGATTGCTCAAGAATGATGTGGGTCACATTCTTGAAAGACAAGTCTGAAGCTTTTGGAAAGTTTAAATCCTTTAGAGCACTAGTTGAAAAGGAAAGCAGTAAGAGGATTAAATGCCTTAGAATCGACCAAGGAGGTGAGTTCACCTCTGGTGATTTCAATAAGTAATATGAAGAGAATGATATCAAGAGGCAACTGTCTACCCCCCGGACTCCACAACAGAATGGCCTAGCATAAAGGAACAACTGGACTATAGTTGAAGCTGCCAGAACGATGCTAATTCAAGGGAAGGTTGCTCACACTTTTTGGAGAGAAGCGGTGAGCACTGCAGTCTACACTATGAATCAGATACTCATCAAGAAAGGTAAGGATAAAACTCCTTATGAGTATGGGACCGGTAAGACTCCAATAGTAAGCTACTTTAGAGTGTTTGGTAGCAAGTGTTATATTAAGAGAAAAGAACACCAAAGCAAGTTTGATGCTAAATGTGATGAGGGAATATTCCTAGGGTATTCCACCAAGAGAAAATCTCTCAAGTGTTTTAACAATAGGACTCAAAGAATTGTTGAAAGTATCAATGTTAGAATTGATGAAACCGCTGAGAAACTTGAGGAAACTGATAGTGAGCGAGCGTTAGATGAACCAAATGTAACCTTCTGGGAATCAGTTGCAAAACAACCAAGTACAAGTAATAGTGCTCCTACACCAGTAGATGATGATGTAGATGAAGATGAAGATGAGGATGAAGAGGAAAAGCAAGAAGAATAAGCCAAGATCATTTCTAGGTATGTAAAGCTGCATCATGATCCAAAGAAGATCATAGGAGATAAGGATGCAGGAATTCTTACAAGAAGAAAGGTCAGAGAAAATTCTTGCATGATTTCTAAATTTGAGCCCAAAACATTTAAAGAGGCACACAAAGATGAAGACTGGATTAAGGCTATGGAAGAGGAACTTGACTAGATAGAAAAGAATGGTACATGGTCTTTGGTACCCATATCTGAGCACAAAAATGTTATTGGCACCAAATGGGTTTTTAGAAACAAGCTGAATGAAGATGGCATAGTGGTAAGAAACAAAGCAAGATTGGTATGTAAGGGATATGCTCAAGAAGAAGGAGAAGACTATGGAGAAACCTTTGCTCCAATAGCTAGATTAGGAGTTTGAATGCTACTTGCATGTGTAACCTTCAAGGGATTCAAAGTGTATCAGATGGATGTGAAATCTGCATTCCTGAATGGAATACTTGAAGAGGAAGTGTATATAGAGCAACCAGATGAGTTTTCCCTATCAGAAGACAGTGATATGGTATGTAGGCTACATAAAGCCTTGTGTGGATTGAAGCAAGCACCTAGAGCATGGTATGAATGATTACACTCCCATCTTGTGAAGATTATATTTGAAAGAACAAGTGAAGGTAGCAATATATATCTAAAGGCAGAAGGAGATCGGATTCTAATCTGTGAAGTGTTTGTTGATGACATAATTTTTGGTGGAGATGACAAGATGAGTCATGCATTTGCAGATGAAATAAAGAAGGAATTTGATATGTCACTAATTGGAGAGATTAAGTTCTTCATTGGACTATAGATTCAACAAATGAAAGATGGTATCTTTATCACTCGGTCCAAGTATGTCAAAGAGGTGTTGAAGACCTTTGGCATGGAAGATAGCAAACCGACTGGTACACCAATGATGACCGGTTGTAAATTGTCAAAAGAAGATGAGTCAGCATTGGTGAATGAGAAGGAATACCGGTCAATGATTGGTAAGTTTCACTATTTAGTACATAGAAGACCGGACATAGCACATGCAGTGGGCATTGTTGCATGTTTTCAGAAAAGTCTGAGAGAATCCCACTTGGTAGCAGTCAAGCGGATTCTTAGATATCTGAAGGGAACTATAGATTATGGATTGTGGTATCCATACAATAATGATTTTAATCTCAAAGTATTTACCGATGCCGATTGGGCTAGTAATGTGGACAACCAGAAGAGCACAACTGTGGTGCATTCTTTCTTGGTGGTAGATTAGTCTCATGGATGAGTAAGAAGTAGAGTTATATCTCTCAATCCACAACAGAAGAAGAATATGTAGCAGCATTTATGAACTGCACTCAGACAATTTGGATGAAGCATGTATTAAGTGGTTTAAAAGTCCCTGTATCTGAACCGGTGAGTATATTTTGTGATAACACAAGTGCAATTAATATTTCCAAGAGTCTGATATTGCATGCTAGAACCAAGCACTTTGAGCTCAAGTATCATTTCCTAAGGGAGAAAGTTCAAAACAAAGAGGTTGTATTGGAACATGTTTCTAGTAAAGAGAAACTAGAAGATATATTCACCAAGCCTTTACCGAAGGCTACATTTACCTATTTAAGAGGTGAATTAGGGGTGCTGCCCCTTCAAGAGATGAACTAAAGGTATGTGCTCCACATCAGTCAAGTATTGCATTATCAAATCTTTTTAGGATTGGTGTGTTGAAGGATGCTACTCCTTAGGGGGAGCAACATAGTAGATCATGGATGTTTGTGCCTCCACTTTGGCATTGTTGTCAAAGGGGGAGAAGATGTGAAGCAGTGAAGATACCTGTAGTATTGAAGACATATTATATGATGGAAGACATAGAGATATCTTTGTGTATTGCCATCAATGCCAAAGGAGGAGATTGTTGGCATATGTGCAGAGTTTGATGACATGGTATGATTGTATGTTGTCATTCATGTCAATATGCTAAAGTATGAACCAATATATTGAAGTATGCAAACCGGTATGAAGTGAACCAGTATGACGGTATAAAGTGAACCGGTATGTTGGAGTGTGAACTGGTATATGCAAATTTTGTATCAGGGTTTCATTTGATATGACTATCGATTGGTAGTCTCACCTTCAGGGTTTTTGGTTGATGTATTCCAAGTCTATGTGACTCGATCGATGACATCCTGTGATGAGTTAGCATTGAAATGAAGATTAGATCATGCTACCATGTCAGCCTTGTGCATGTGAAGAATCTCCTTGAGGATCTTGCATGAAGAAGATTGATTCTATCTACCTCGAGAATGCGCAAAATCTTAGTAAACGGTGGAGAGCGCGTGATGGGTTATTAGCTTCCAGAAGTGGTGAAGAACGAACGATGGAGAACATCTTGAGATTTGTTCAAGATTGTTTTACTCTATGTAATGTGTTTGAACAGCCAAGATTGGACCGACTGTATTGTTAACCTAGATGCTTAGGGTTTTAGGTTTTGGCTACCAACCTAATTGTTGTCTATAAGGTCGATGATGATTTTCGTTTGAAGTTGTTGGAAAATGAATGTATGTGAGGTGATTCTTGCCAGACCAAAGGAGTAAGCAAAGATTTGCAGAGTGTGATTGCAAAGGAAAAGGAACTGAAGTGGATCTGCCTTGGCATTAAGTTTTGTTATCAAATCAGTGTATTACCTATTGACTTCTAACCATTTCAGCAGTTGGAAAATCCCTTTATCGGGTAGCTTTAATAGGCTTTTTGTAAATCCTTTAATAGGGTGACTCAAAATCATTGAGTTCTTTAAATCCTCTTACAAGGTAACCTTTAACGGGGTTTTAACCTCTAACTAGATATTTAGCCATCCCTTAACTAGGTGATCCCTAGCAGGATCGGTTCCTAGCAGAACCTATTGTAAAGTCTTTAACCGGACTAGGCTCCTAACAGAGTGAACTTCAGAAGAGTTCAAGAACAACTTGTGGGTATTCATCCCCACTATGGTTTTTCCCAATTGGGTTTCCATATGAAAAATTAGTGTGTTATGTGTGATGCTTTTTCATGTGATGTTTTAGTGTTTTTTGTTAAGTGGTAATGCAAGCTGATCCAATGGTCATTGTATTTTTGATGTTTTACTTGCTTAAGCATATGGGTGAAGTTGAGATGAGATGTTAGGTCTGAAGATGATCTAGATGAATTCGTTTATGTCTCTTGTAGTCATAATGTGTTTTATTAGTAGTACCTTAATTTAGATTTGTGATAATGTTTACCAGTTAGTGCAGACCTTGCAGTTTAAGTTGTTTAAAGAAGTTTTTGTCTATATTGATTCACCCCCCCCTCAGTATCTATTGGGTATTTATTGTTCATCATTATTCATCAATCTTGAGTATGTTGTTGTTTTTCTAAGCAGATCACCAATATTTTGTTTGAAAGGATAGGACCCTTTCATCCACCTACCACATGTTATGTTGAAACTTGATTTTCCCTTTGACTACAAAAATAGATATGATTGGAGAATTGGATCAATTAATTTTAATTTTTGGCATAAAATCAACCCATCAAGCTCACATTGAGCTCCAATGTATTCTTTTTTTTCTATCCTTTAAATGTGGCCCTACGAATGGCAAACTCTATTGCCAAAATGGAGGTTTGCAATCTTATATAATGCAATTGCAGTTCCATGTGAAGCCATGTCATCTTTTCCAAGTAACTAATATTGATAATTTACACTTATCTCAAACCAAAAGATCTCATAAATCGTGCCTCAGTAACCCTAATTGGAATAACAAGGAAAAGAAACAACTCCTTGGGGCAATTGCCAAGGAAAAGAAACAACTACTTGAGGAAACTACCAAGGAAAAGAAACACCTTCATTGACTCTTTATTTCTCAATTTTTCAAATTAACTACTTCATGTGTAAATTTGACTTAGTTTCTTTTTTCATTTACTTATGGATGCACTAGGATGAACATACACATCATTCGATAGCAATATTATAACCAAACTTTTGCATTTTTTATTATAATTTTATCCATTACTTAACCAACTGATAAGTACATGTGAATTGAAAGAAAAATGGTTCCAATTGTAGATATAAAATATGTAATTGTTACCAATGAATTTTTTTGTTGTTGTTGGCACAATAATTTGTCAAAAAGGTTGTACACTTGCTGACATACATCATGAAATTGTGGATGATGAACTGATTGAATATCCTTTTGATTTTATCAGTGGGATTCTATATCCTTTAAATATAAAGGGAGAACAAAAATGGAAAGATATAACAACACTTAGAGGCATTAAGAGGAACCATGACATAATGGATGTTGATATGCTAGAGTCAAATATAGTGGAAAGTACACTAAAGCCTCAACAAGATAGAGAGAGTGTGGAGGAAGGTATGCATAAATATTTTAGAGTTGGAGATGGGTCTGAGTCAGTGGAACAAACAATAGTTGTTTATCCTAATGTATTAGCATCTTGAAATTAGAGAGTGGATAGTTTTGATGCAGGAGCATCCCCGGTTCTTGACAATCTTGCATCAACCAAAAATATTTCCTTTTTGTTTTGCTTTATGTTTGCAGTTTCATCATTTCTTTCTACGTGTCCTGGATTTGGCTCACCAGAACCTATGGAGTTGGATTTTGCTTAAAGATTGGACCATCTACCTTATTCCCAAACTGCAAATCATTTGGATCATTTTCTGACAAGATATCGCTATCGATTTTTGAGACAATTTCCTATTATCGGTTGACAATTTCCCATTACCAGTTGCTTAGACCTATGCATTGGTGATCTATCTTTCAATGTCCCGAGTGGTGATTTTGGTGTTACTTGGCATGTGGACGAACTTCCCTTTGAACCGCACTTCATCCTTTGGATTTTCTGGAAGGATTTCTTTGGCAGAGGTTGACCTTGTTGGTTTTACAAGTTAGGTCTTGTTCTTTAGGTTTTGCTCCCTTTTTGGGCCAACAAGATCCCCTTGGATTGCATAAATCATTGTAATAGGACACTAGAATGTATCTAAGATAGAGGATAGAACATAGAAGACAAATCTTGAGATTTGAGGTCCCAGTTGTGACCTATCTTGTACTTTGAGCATTTTTTAGTAGGCATGTGAGCCGGTTTATGTAACTCGCTTGTTACCAATTGATTGTAATCAATTTTCATGTTATAATTATATCTATTATTCATTGCCTCCATCATATCCTTGTGTTTCCATTATGTTTACTCTTTTTGATCAGTTGAGACTAATCTCTTTGAGGTTCTTCCTTATCGGTGATTGCACCAAGTGGTATCAAAGCGAGTTTTCATTTTGGTTGTCTTGAGAATTTTGTTGTGGGGTAATAGACTGAGGATCCAACCTCCAGCTGCAGAGGATAGGCAAAAAGATAGCGTGAAGAGGAACTAGGAATGGTGGAGCACATGGGAATGCAAACCCTACTGTGATAGAAATGTTGCGAGGTATAGTAGCCCAGTTGGGTAAGTGCACCAAGATGGTGAATAGAAAAGTGGCCACATGCAAAAAAAAACCAAAATTTTTCATATCCTGTTTGTTCTGGAAATTCAAAAATGTGCTAGGCCAAGCCTAGTAAAAAACAATTAAAAAAACAAAATGTTCCTCAAAACCTATACGGGTTTTGAGGAACATTATATTGTATAATAAAAAATCAAAAGTTCCTCAAAACCCGTACGGGTTTTGAGGAACATTATATTTTATAATTAAAAATCAAAAGTTCCTCAAAACCCATACTGGTTTTGAGGAACATTATATTTTATAAAAAAAAATCAAAAGTTCCTCAAAACTCATACTGGTTTTGAGGAACATTATATTTTATGATAAAAATCAATTTTTTTTAAGGAACTTTATACTTTATAGAAATCTGCTTGTTATACAAAACTAGAAGTTTTTGTCTTAGTTCTGCATAACCCGTATGGGCTATATAGACCTAGGAACCAAATAGGAAGTGGAGAGAGAGAGAGAGAGAGAGAGAGAGAGAGAGAGAGAGAGAGAGAGAGAGAGAGAGAGAGAGAGAGAGAGAGAGAGAGAGAGAGAGAGAGAGAGAGAGAGAGAGAGAGAGAGAGAGAGAGAGAGAGAGAATAGGGGATAGGAAGAGAGGGGGAGAATAGGATAAGGGGAGAGAGAGGGGGGGGAGATTAGGAAAAGGAGAGGGGGAGAGGGAGGGAGAGGGAGATTAAGAAAAGGAGAGGGGGAGAGGGGGAGAGAGGGAGATTGGGATGAGAGAGAGAGAGAGTAGGGGATAGGAAGAGAGGGAGAGAATAGGATAAGGAGAGAGAGAGAGGGGGAGATTAGGAAAAGGAGAAGGGGAGAGGGAGGGAGAGGGGGATTAAGAAAAGGAGAGGGAGAGAGAGAGAGAGAGAGAGAGAGAGAGAGAGAGAGAGAGGAGAGAGAGAGAGAGAGAGAGAGAGAGAGAGAGAGAGAGAATAGGACAAGGAGAGAGAGAGGGGGAGATTAGGAAAAGGAGAGGGGGAGAGGGAGAGAGGGAGAGAGGGAGATTAAGGAAAGGAGAGGGGGAGAGGGAGAGAGAGGGAGATTGGGATGAGAGAGAGGGAGAGGGTAAGAGAGAGAATAGGATAAGGAGAGAGGGAGAGGGGGGAGAGGGAGAGGGGGAGAGGGAGAGAGAGGGAGATTAAGAAAAGGAGAGGGGGATAGGGAGAGAGAGGGAGATTGGGACAATGTGTGTGTGTGTGTGAGAGAGAGAGAGAGAGAGAATATGGGATAGGAAGAGAGGGAGAGAATAGGATAAGGAGAGAGAGAGAGGGGGGAGAGGGAGAGAGGGGGAGGGGGAGAGGGAGAGAGAGGGAGATTGGGACAAGGAGAGAGAGAGATAGAGATACAGAGTAAAGAGAGAGGGGGGTAACAAAGAGAGTAGGAGATAGGAATAGAGGGAGAGAGAAGATTGGGAGAGAGGAAGAGGGTGAGAGAGAAAATAGGAGAGAGAGAGAGAGGGAGATTAGGAAAAAGAGAGGGGGAGAGAGAGAGAGAGGGAGATTGGGAAAAGGGGGATAGGGAGTGAGAGGGAGACTGGGAAAAGAGAGAGAGAGAGAGAGAGAGAGAGAGAGAGAGAGAGAGAGAGAGAGATGAGGTAGAGAGAGAATGAGAAGGAGAAAAGGGTGAGAGATTTGACAGAGAGAGAAGTGTGAGGGGGAGAGAGATGAGATAGAACTCAAGGAGGATAATTAGGGCTTAGAATAGACAAATACAATGATGGGGAAGGAAGACGAGAGAGAAAGAGGAAAAGAAGGGAGACATGCATGTATACAAACATATATACATGTATCTATATTAATATATGTATATATATAACTATAGATATTCATATATGCATACATAAACACATACTATATATGTATGTCTATACATATGTGTAGTAAATGTTAAGTTTACACGCATACATTATTATGTCTTCATAACCCATATGAGTTTTGTGAAACACAAAATAATGGTTTTAGTTCTACATAACCGATATGGATTATGTAGAACTATGAATAATACTTTTTGTTTTTCAAACCCATGCGGGTTATAAAGAATTGTGAATAGTATTTTTTGTTTTTCAAAACCCATGCATGTTATGAAGAACTGTGAATAGTACTTTTTGTTTTTCAAAACCCGTGCGGGTTTTGGCTTGGTAGGAGGGTTGGAAAATGACCTTAAGGCTCGCAAGCCCATTTCCCCCCCATTTTTGTCCCTTTACATGTTTTTTCATCTTCCAACATGATTTCTTGACTTTGTCATCATCAGGTTTACAAATGATTAAGTGGGTATCTCTAAATTACCACCATAATCTCACACGTCTTCTCAGTTTTCTGACCATGTATTTTTTTTCTATTTTTGGATAACATTAGCATAGTAAACTTTAATTTTCTTTACCAGTGCCTTGACAGTCCTCACAGACATATGTCTATCATTTTTTCAATAACTTTTGATATACTTGAGCAAATTTAAAATAAACTATATATTATTGTTATACACTAGATTCTATACACTTCTAAAAAAAGAAGTTTCATTTTTGATTATTTTGATGCAAGTTATGCCAAGTGCATGAATAGGTACCAAATTTTTAGGATACGATCACTTCACAAAATTATAAAAAAAAAATACTCAACGGAAAATTATAAAAAAATACACAACTTCTAGATCTCACTCTTACCTATCATCCTACCAAAGGGTTTTACAAACTAGGAAATCTAGCTTTATATTTTGTGTAGTGCATGAAAATAGCTATGTTATAGTTTTCTAAAAAAGTCGGGAACAATTTTTTGAGCGTGAAAGGTTTGACCCTCTTAATCTTATCCAATTTTAAAAAACTTTAGTAGTTTAGAAACTAGATTCAGAGCACTAAAATTCTTATTCTTTTCTCAACTCCTATGTTTTAGTGCATGACCTTCAAATATCTCTTTGAAGTTCAGGTTTACCATTTTCAGAAGAAAAAAAAATGTGGCCACTTATACCCCCCTTTTTGTTCACCATCTTGGTGCACTTACCCAGTTGGAAGTCATGGAGACAACCTAGAGAAGAGGTTGGCATATTAAATATGTGAGTGAAGACAAAGGAGAAGAAGCCTCGATAGAACAAGTAAACCCACCGATGATTGACCTAGATGAAGAGAGGTTTTTGAGGGTTTTGAGTAGGGCTAATACTAAACCCCATTTTACCCCATCAGAATATGATGTGAAGCTAGAATCAGATGAATTGATGGATTGGATCTCAGAGATGGAAAATTATTTTTATTTTGAGAACACCGTGGAGGAAAGGAAGGTGAAATATGCCTGTACCTGGTTGAAAGGTCATGCATCTCTTTGGTGGGAACATTTTCAAGTTGATACACAAAGAAGAGGCAAATAGAAGATCAAGACTTGGGAATGAATGGTTGCTAAGTTGAAGTCAAAATTTATACTAGTTGATTATCAAGTGAATCTATTTCTATAGCTGCAGAATTTGAGACAAAAGGAATCTAGCATGGAGTACACCGAAGCATTTTACAAGTTGAATATCAGATCTGGACATGTTGAGGATGAAGTTGAACAAGTTCCAAGGTATTTGAATGGATTACAGATGTCTATACAAGATGAACTCATTTTTCTCTATTGGCAATTGACACTCAATTGGTTGGTTTCACTATGTTGTCATTGATGGCAATATGGTATTTTGTTCCAGCTTCATGTTTTGGTTCAGTTGTGTACTGACAGGAACTTCACACACACTACATCGACACAGACACCAATAGGATAGAAGGATATGTTTGGTTACCGACAATGCAATCCGACATGGTTTAGAATATGGTTATCGGTATTGGAGGTCAACATCTCTTGGATCCGACATCAACAATTGTTTTTAATATTTATGCATTTATGTTAACTAGCCGACATGTAATTTGATATTGTAATTATCTTTGTAAGCTGACATAAGGCATGATAAGTTGTATAGGGTATATAGGTCATATGGATTAAATCATTTTGATATGGACATGAATAGAGACATGGTGATGGATATGTGAATGTGATAGAATGCAAAATATATCAGAGAGATTATGTATGTGAGGATATTTATTTAAGGTTATTCTGGTAAAGGGTTTTAGACTGGAACATATAGAGCTTAAGCCAGAACTGTATTCTAGCATAGAAGATGCTATCTTAGCAATTCAACACTTCTCTGGATTGTAGTCTAGATTTATATGTAGTCAGTGAGGCTCCTTTTGTGATTGAGCAGTGTGTTCTAGGCTGTAAGCCTTCTTGCAAGTGTAGGCCCCTTATATTTTGTAATATCTCTTCATATGGCCAATGGATTGATATTGTGGGTCACAAATCCCATCGTGGTTTTTTCTCTTTGAGGTTTTCCACATATAATTTTGTGTGTTATGGTTCTCATTTATGTGATTGGCTTATTGGTATACCGGTTGGTGTATACATTTTTTAATAAGGGTAAAATTGATCATTATGATATAACACTGATTCAGCCCCCCCCTCTCAGTGTTATTGGATTCCAAAAATTGGTATCAGAGCCTTGTGCCTCAGAGGAAGTTTAACAATTTGAGGAAGATCCTAAATCTAGAATCCATGGACATGGTTTTGGAGAAGAAACTTGAGATGGACTTGAAGATTATGATGCTGAAAGGTTGAAGAACTTAAAGCTACAAGATGAATTGAATTCTGCTAAGGAATTCATTCATGTCCTACAAGAGAGGCTATCATCTATTCAAGCTAGGAGGAAGGAACTTTTGCAAAGTCAGGATGATGAAGAGAAAGATGCACTTAAGGAACAATGTCAGAAATTGAGTCAAGTGAACATGGTTATGAAAAATTAAATGCAAGCTATAACTATGAGAATGTCTAGGGAGATTGAGGACCGAAAGAAAAAGGAAGAAAATCTTATTGTATCCCTAAAGAACAAATTTGAAGAATTTGGTAGGTTGGTTCATGAGAATGATATGTTGAGAACTGATTTAGTACAATCCCAAAGTAATGAACAAGAGGTTGAGAGAAAAATGATAATTCTAAGAGAAGATCTAACTACTACAAGTGAGTATAAAGAAAAATTCAAGATTAGCTCAGCACAACTAGATGAGTTATTGAAGAGACAAAGGCAGACTGGAGATTCTAGTGGACTTGGATTTGAGCAAGGACAAAAGTTCATTACTACTAATGAAGATCAAAACCATAAGGAACTCGTAAGGAAATTTAATGCTTATAAATTTAATGGTAGATGTTTTCTTTGCAATAGATCTGGTCACATGGCTAGATAATGTAGAAACAAAGAAAATCAGAACCCTGATTATGCTCCCGGTAAATGTTCTAAATGCAATAAGTATGGTCATAAGACAGAAGAATGAAGAATGAATGTTAAATGCTATGCATGTGGAAAGTTTGGACATATGGCTAATCAGTGCAGGTCAAGAAATTATACCGAATTTAGAAAAGCAATTAAAAGGAACAATGTTACATTTTATGCATGTAATGAGGTTGGATGAATTGCTAAATTTTGTAGAAGCAGAAATCCATTGGTTGGTAATGGAGGATCAAATGAGAAGGGGAAAGATAAGGTTAGTGAAGTCTGACAAGATCATACTCAGAGATGGGCTAGGAAGACTGAAGAACAATCATTAGATTGAAATGCACTGATTACTTATCCAGTAGAGGAGGTTTCTCTTGCACCAGCAAGTAGCTCATTTGATAACTGAGGCAGATGCCTTCGGGGTAGGCAAAATGAATGAAAATGTTGCATATGCCCTGAGAAGAGGTTCTGGAAGATGTTCCAGATATTGGAGATGCTTATCTGACATGGATATGTTCTATTCAAGATCTGGTATCTTTCACTGATAGTCATTAATGTCAATGAAAGATTAGGGTTTTTCTCGGATTTTAAAAGGTCAAATTCACTTCATTATTGATCACCTTGCATTCAGAGTGATTTCAGAGTGACCAAGAGTGATCAAAGGCATTTCAGAGCAATCTGATTTCTTCTTTAGTGATTTCACTAGCGACTGGAAGAATTTGTTAAGGATTTTTACCCAAAGCAATCAACAGGTATTTATCTTTAAACATGGAAGCGGGATCATCATCTATTCCTATCTTTGTTGCAAATCCGATTGTAGTAGAGGTCAAGGACTGCCCTAAGCCAATTTTCAAGTGGTATTCGCATGTGGCTACCCTAGAAGATTTGGTTGGAGCATTTTCCCATGTTCTGAAGGGAGTTGTCTATGTTGAAGATGTTAGGGAATACATACATTGTCACATTTAGGACTTGGGAACATCTGAAATGAAGGGCATGCACATGAGCGAGCTGATGGGAGAATTTGGAAATATCAAATTGACATACAAGAATATTGAAGACTTAGGGTTTACCAACATTCTAGACATCCTAAAATTCGAAGATGAGATAATTAGGTATGTTTTGAGCAGAGTACATGGGGAGCTTATCTGGTTGGATAGACCTTACAAGATCACCAAGGAAGTCATCCGGGAAATCACTAGTTTATCATCAGTTGGGAAACATCCAAATAAGAAGGTTTCGAATGATTATGTCAACCAAATCATCGACACAACATCTGATAGGAGATCTATGAGAATAAGAACTATTACTGACATAGACATCGGATTCTATAGCATGATCACCAGATATAAGGAAACTCAGTCAAACTGACTGAACTTTATTTCTAGTTCCTGTATTTTCACTGCATACAAAATGATGAGAGAGAATGTGAAATTGGATCTATGCGGTTGGATGTTAGATGAGATTAATAAACCTAGGAAAGATTAAGGAAGAAAAGAAAGGAACCTTCTGGTATGGCAACTTAATCATCTGCTTAATGTTATTTTTCATGAATGACACACCCAGTTTTGGGAAGAGGTAATGGGAATTTGATATTCTGAGAGGGAGACAATTGAAAAAGTCAATTGTTACCTTAGGAAGTTAGAGAGATGATAAAGTATGGGGATATTTTAAGGGGTTTCAAAAATCTATGAGGTCTAGGGAAAGGGTTCCTAAGAATATTGTAGAAAAATATTCAACTAACATATGCTTCATGGTGAAGAAGGATGAAACACTTATGGAAGTGATTAATCCTTGAAAGATTTGGATTGACGAAATGGGATAAAGGTGGATGCACATATTCTTGAGGCTTATGAAAAAATGTTGATTGATGCACCTATCGATGAGGTAGAGAAGCCATGTGGTACTACAAAACAAAAATCATAAGAGGTTGAAAAAGAGTTCAACTAGAAGAAGAGAGAGAACCAGGAAGGAAAGGCTAGAAAATTTGTTGATAAGGTCTCACAAGACATTAAATAATTAATTGATGTTGTCTTAGAGAAAGACAGGAAGAGAAAGAATCTAGAAGTACACATTGAGCTTGTTACAATAGAGTTTGAATTTGACGATGACACACCCTTGGCATTCAAGAGGGTTGTAAGGAAGAAAGAAAAGGAAACAAAGGTAGAAGCCAAAAAGAAACTGGTTAGGAAGGTTACATTCAAAATACTAGCATAGAAGCAAGCACCAAAGGCACCACCTTCAGTTGCATCCGGTATTGCAAAGAGGAAGAAGAAGAGTGACATCGATCTGACAATTCAATCTAGTAATGTGACTATCATTCCACCAAAAACTTGTGCAAAGTTAGTAGATGAAATCACTAAGGATGGAATGTTGAAGAATGTACAATTTTATTATGAACACGTAGAGGATGATGAACAAAGAGAGGTAGAGGAGGCAATATTATTATATTTGGATATTTATCAGAAAGCCTTAATAGAAATTGAAAACCAAATACCGGAAGAATTATATAATATGTTAGATGCTAGAAGACTGTCAGTAATGCAAGAAGACAAGCATATTAAAATTCAAAAGTTGTTATCTGTTTATTTTACTATTGCTCCAGAAGAAAAGGAAAGGACACTTGAGGTGGCAGATAGAAAAGTCTTTAATATCAAACATAGAATAATCGATTTGATGCTAGGAAGGGTAAATGAAATAATAAAGGAGACTTAAAAGACATGGGTTAAGTTCTTTGGAGAGAACAAAGATTTCTTTACTTCACTAGAATCAAAGACGGACATTGCAGAAACCTTGATTGAAGGAAAAGGAAAGGGGATTATGGGCACTTCACCCTCAATTTTGAAGAACATTAAGATAGTGGAAATCAAGCCCCTGGTAAATACAAATGTACAGACAGATGTTGATATATCAGCTAATACAGAGAGTTACAAAGTTAATGATATACATGATACTAATTTTGAGGATAACAATCCTCTGGATACAAATGTATAGGTTGAGGTTACAGTTCCTACAGAGGAACTGAGAGTTACATAGACCACACCAAGTGACGAAGCCACCAGTGCAAATGAGGAAGCTATAAAGGATAAATCATCAGAGGAAAATAAAGGGGAAACTGACAAAGAACTGGTAGTTGGTCCATCATTGTTGTCAATTGACACCTCACAGGTTGTAAAGAAAAACATAACTGAGATGAGTCCTACTAAACTCATGATGATGGCAGCACAAAAAACTAACGAAGGAGGGATCTACAGATAAAGGGATTATTTATCAGTCAATCATTATTTTACACATACTAGTTTTGGAGTGCAAGATTGACAATAAAGAGAGCCCATCTAGCAAGATTAAGACAATTACTGAGCACATTTCAAAGGATTTTCAATCCCTATAGTAGATTGAAAACTGACAAGCACTGGAGAGGTTCACTCAGGTAAGAGAGCTGCATTTGATTAGGTGATTGAATCTAAGAAGAAGAAGATTGATGAAAATCTAAAACTGATAGATAATTCTTTGAAGAAGTGTACAAATATTTATAGGGTATGTTGTAATATAGATATACTTATAGTTAGTATGGATAAGAAGATAAATGAATTTCAGGTTAAAATTGTATATATAGCTAATTATTTTGATGGATTGACTTCATTGACTACATCCATTGATGGTCAAATTTTTATTTTGGAAGCCCAAATTTCTATTATTGAGAAGGAGAGAAACAAAATTATAAGAAGAGCCAGAAGTCTGAGAGACCTAGTGAGTCCTCAGTTGGGTTCACTCAATGTACCTAAGAAAGAATGTATGGATATGGTTGGAAAGCCCACATCGACAGAGGTAAATGAGAAAGAGTCATTTGCACATATATTAAGTGGACTTGTATCTATTTCCAATGCTTTCAAAACTGATTGGGATACCTATCTTAAGCTATTGGAGAAGGCTTATCCAGAAATTTTGAAATTTGTTAAGCTCTGGTAAGATATTTTTTGGGATATTCATTGTACAATATTTTTTTGATCTTTGACATTCTTTTTAGAATTTTTTATGGCATTGATGTCAAAGGGGGAGTGATATAGATGTGAAATATAATAGGAGTTGTATACATTAGGGGGAGATATGGAGATATGGAGATGTGTAGTATTTTTGTTTAATGAATATTCATCTCACGGGGAACAAGCATGATGGAAACTGCAAATGAAACCTTGACCATTTTTGACATGAGTGTTACCATCAATGCCAAAGGGGGAGATTGTTGGAAATTGACACTCAATTGGTTGGTTTCACTATGTTTTCATTGATGGCAACATGGTATTTTGTTTCGACTTCATGTTTTGGTTCAGTTGTGTATTGACAGGCACTTCACAGACACTACACCGACATCGACACTGGCAGGATAGAAGGATTTCTTTGGTTACCAGCAATGCAGGCTGACATGGTTTAGAATATGGTTATCAATATTGGAGGCTGACATCTCTTGGATCCAACATCGACAATCATTTTTAATATTTATGCATTTATATTATCTAGCCGACATGTAATTTGATATTGTAATTATCTTTGTAAGCCGACATAAGGCATGATAAGTTGTATAGGGTATATAGGTCCGATGTATTAAATCATTTTGACATGGACATGAATATAGACATGGTGACGGATATGTGAATGTGATACAATGCAAAATATATCAGAGAGATTATGTATGTGAGGATATTTATGTAAGGGTTATTCTGATAAAGGGTTTAGGGTTTCATAATGGAACAAATAGAGCTTAAATTGGTACTGTATTCTGACATAGAAGATGCTGTAATTAGTGAGGCTCTTTTTGTGATTGAGCAGTGTGCTCTAGGCTATAAGCCTTCCTACAAGTGCAAGCCCCTTATATTTTGTAATATCTCTTCATATGGCCAGTGGATTGATATTGTGGGTCACAAATCGAATCATGGTTTTTCCTCTTTGAGGTTTTCCACATGTAGTTCTCTGTGTTATGGTTCTCATTTATGTGATTGGCTTATTGGTTGCTTTAATTCTTTCAGTTTTTTATGTACTGGTATATCGGTTGTTGTATGCATGTTTTAATAAGGGTAAAATTGACCATTCCGATATAACACTAATTCACCCCCCCTCTCAGTGATTGGATTCTAACAATATCAAATTATAGAGTGTTGAAGAAGCTTACCAGTGTGCCCTGAAGGCTGAAGAGAAGTTAAACAAAAGACATGAGCAGAGGCAAAGAGGCAGAGGTGGAAGGTTTACCAAAGGTATATTTCAAGGAGGAAGAGAATATAATGGAGGTAGAGGTACTTGTATAGATTAGAACAAGGATAAGGAAGTGAGAAAATATGGAAATTCATACTAGAAAGATGATAGAAATTTCTATCGGAGAAGAGAACTACCGTAATGAGAATTTTGGAAAAGATGACAGAAGACAAGATAAGAGAGTATTTAGAGGAACTTACTTTAAGTGTGGAGGAGGACATCATGCATTCGAATGTAATTAAGAAGACTGAGAATACTGAAAGAGAAGCAATGGTGGAAGAAAACCCCACCAGATCAACTAACAAACTGAAAGATGGAGAATTGTTAATGATGAGGAGAGTTTTTTGTCATATCGGAGAAGATGATGAGCCCTTGAAGAGGAGGAATTTGTTCAATACTATATTTAAGGTATCTGGTAAGTGTTGTAAAGTTGTTATTGATAATGGTAGTTTGGATAATCTTGTTTTAGAAGAGATGGTGAATAAGTTGAACTTGGAAAGATTGAAATACCCTAATCCTTATCAGATAGCATGGATTTAGGATGAACACAATTTTTTAGTAAGTGATTAATGTTTGGTGAAATTGAAAATTGGGAAATATCATGATGAAGTGTTCTATGATATTATGCCTATGAATATTTTTCACCTTTTATTGGGTAGACCTTGGTAGCTTGATACATAGGCAATACATGATGGGAGGAAGAACATATACACTATTGTGGTCAATGGAATGAAGTAAACCTTATTGCCCTTGGAGGAACCCTTGAAGAGTGAAGTCTGTACGAATGCTAGAATTTGTTTGGTAGATGGAAGGAAATTCCTTGATGGAATGAGACATGAGAATGTATGTTTTTCCTTGGTTCCTAAGAAGACTGATAACCCAGAACCGGAGGAAGAACAATTGGAGGAGATAAAGGAATTGTTGACAGATTATGTAGACATCATTTCAGATAACGGACCTGATGGATTATCATTGGTAAGAAGTATCAATCATTGCATGGATTTGAATCTTGAAGCTAGTTTTCCTAATAAAGCTGCACACCAAATGACACCGACAGAGAATGAAGAACTGAATAGACAAGTGGAAGAGTTGATGAAGAAAGGTTTGATCAGGGAAAGTCTAAGCCCTTGTGTAGTACCAATAGTGTTAGCACCTAAGAAGAATAGATAATGGAGAATGTGTACTAATTCCAGAGCAATAAACAAGATCACAGTGAAATACTCATTTCCTTTTCCTAGGATGGATGACATAATGGACTATTTGAATGGAGCTAGATACTTAAAAAAAAAATATTTAAAGAGTGGATATCATCAGATTAGGATCAAAGAAGGAGATGAATGGAAGACAACATTCGAGACAAATGAAGGACTGTATGAATGGTTAGTAATGTCTTTTGGGTTGACTAATGCACTGAGCACTTTTATGAGGCTGATGAATGAGGTATTAAAGAAATTATTGGGTAAGTTTGTTATTGTGTATTTGGATGACATTGTGATTTTCAGTAAGGCAAAAGAGGAGCATTTGTTGCATTTGAGACAAGTTTTGTAGAGGTTCAGAGAAGAGAAGTTGATGAAAAATATTAAGAAGTTTACTTTCATGAAGGAAGAGTTAGTCTATTTGGGATTTGTGATATCTACTAATGGTTTGAATATGGACCCTGAGAAAGTGAAAGAAATTGTTGAATGGCCTACATTGAAAAGCATTGGAGAGGTAAGATTATTTCATGGATTGACTAGTTTCTACTGAAAGTTTATCAAAAATTTCAGTTCATTTTGCAACCCTATGACTGAGATAATGAGGGGAGATAAGAAGGATTTTAGGTGGACCACCAGAGCAAACAAAAGTTTTGAACTATGGAAGTAGAAAGTGACTGAGCAACTTGTGTTAGCTTTACCAAATTTCAGCAAAGTATTTCAAGTGGATTGTGATGCAAGTGGAACAACAATTGGAGCAGTCTTGAGTCAAGAAAGGAGAGCAGTAGCTTATTTCAATGAGAAGTTAAATGATGCTAGGAGGAGATGTTTAGTATATGATCAATAATTTTATACCATAGTTCAAGCCTTAAAGAAGTGGAGACATTCCTTGTTGCCTAAGGAGTTTGTGTTGTATGTAGATCATAAAGCATTGCAGTATTTGAATAGTCAGAGTAAGTTGAACCAGAGACATATGAGATGGGTAGAATTTTTGCAGAGTTAAACCTTTGTGTTGAAGCATAGAAGTGGGAAATCTAACAAAGTTGATGTATTAAGTAGGAGAAGGAATTTGCTGACAGAGATGAGAGTGACAATATTAGGATTTGAGGTGTTGAAGCCCTTGTATGATGAAGACCTGGATTTTGGAGAACCCTGGAAAGCATGTAGAGAACCAGTTATGGCAAATCGGAGTAAATGGTTGGATTATTTCATTCAGGATGGGATGTTATTTAGAGGAGTTCAGTTGTGCATACCTAAGAGTTCTATGAGGGAGAATTTGATAAAGGAGAAAATTAGTGGAGGATTAGCCAGACACTTTGGTGTTGAAAAAATAGTAGCCTTAGTGAGTGAGCAATACTTTTGGCCCCATATTTATAAGGATGTTAGGAAATTTGTGCAGAGTTGTAGAATTTGTCAAGTTGCAAAAGGGAGTAGTCAGAATGTGGGATTGTATAAACCTTTGACAATACTGGTAAGATCTTGGGAGGATATAAGCATGGATTGCCTAAAGCAAAGAGAATGCATGATTCTATATTTGTGTTGGTGGATAGATTCTCTAAGATGGCTCATTTCATACCTTGTAGGAAGACATCAGATGCAATGCAGGCAGTAGACCTATTTGTCAAGGAAGTGGTGAGATTGAATGGATTACCTAAGAGCATAGTTTCAGACAAAGATACAATTGGTATCAGAGCCTAGTCCTCTTTTTGTAGAAGTTTCATAGCTTAAGGAGATCCAATGTCTTCTAACTACTTCAGGAAGGACAATCCTAAACTTGATGGAACCAACTATGGTATATAGAAGATCAGGATGGAGACACATCTGAATTGCATTGGTAAGGACATATGGGATGTTACAAAGAATGGCTATGTTGCTCCTACTCAAGGTCAACCTATTCCACCAACCTTGGCTAAAGATGAAGAAAATGATTGGAAAGAAAGAGAAGCACTTTTGAGCACATTATCAGATCAATAAATCATGGGATTATCAGATAGATCTACTGCTAAAGCTATTTGGGACAAGTTGGAAACATTAAATGAAGGTGATACCACAGTCAAAATTGCAAAACTAGAATGCTTCTGGGTCAGGTATGAAAATCTGAAAATGGAAGAAGATGAAAGAATTTTTGCTTTTATGGAAAAAGTAAATGAAATTGTTTTGGGTATACAATGTTGTGGAGGATCCTTAAGTGAAGATGAAATTGTTTCTAAAGTTTTAAGAGAATTTCCACCAGCATATAAAATAAACTAACTACTATAAATGAATTGAGAACAATGCCTAATGCATCAGGATCTAGAGACACTTTGGTTGGAAAACTTTCAGCCTTTGAACTTGAGGAATTTGGTCCTGTTGCTACAATTAAGACAGATTTAGCTTTCAAGGCATCATCATCATCTACAACATCATCATCATCATCTATAAATCTTATTGGAAAGCCTTTTATGTAAGAGAACTTGAAGAAATTAGAAAAGAGAATGAAGAACTGGAAGAGCTTGAAGCACCAATTGCAAGGAAAATGCCTAAAGGTCCAGTTGGAAGTAAGTATGAAGGTAAAGAACCATTTAAATGTTTTAACTGCAATAAAATTGGTCATATGGCATCTATGTGTCCTGATAGACATGCAAGATTGAAAGAAGAAGCCAAAAGAACATATAAGCCTAACCCTGAATATCAAAGATACAGATTTGAGAAAAATAGAGATAAATCTTGTTACTATGTTGATGAAGGAGTTACTGATGAGGAACCGACAAACAATGTATGGGTTTTTGTTGCTATAACAGAATATCAATTAACACTCACTATTCATCCAGTAGAGTAGGCCTTGGCAGCTAAAATTGAAGATAAGGATGAATGGATCATTGATTCTGGATGTTCACATCATATGACTGGTGATAAAAGTAAATTCTTAACCTTTTAGGAATACAATGGAGGTCTAGTGAGATTTGGAGATGATCAAGCTTGTTTGATCAAAGGAAAAGGCACTATATCTTTTGATGGTAAGCACAATATTGATAATGTTTACTATGTTGAAGGTTTAAAGCATAATCTTTTGAGTGTTGGTTAATTAGTTGAAAAAGGATTTCGGTTACAATTCAAGAATGGTAAATGCAAAATCATGAACATAACTGGTCTGGAAATTGCAATCGATAATTAGACTAAAGGTAATATATTTCATTTGAATAACCATGAGAAGGCATGCTTGATTGCACATATTGATGAAAGTTGGATATGGCATAAGAGACTTTGTCATGTAAATTTTGATTGCATTGTGAAAATCAGTACAACTAAGGCAGTAAGGGACTTACCTAAGATTGTTAAACCTCACAATCCGGTATGTAAGGAATGTGAATTTGGAAATCTAGTTAGAGCATATTTCAAAAGTATTCCAAAAAAATCCAATAATGTTCTTGACTTAATTCATATTGATTTATGTGGTCTAGCAAGAACTATAAGTTTACAAGGTGATAGATATTTCATGCTAATCATTGATGACTATTCTAGATAGTGTTGGGTTACTTTTCTCAAGGAGAAATCAGAAGCCTTGGGGAAATTCAAACTATTCAAGGTGATGGTAGAGAATGAAACTAGTAAGAAAATCAAATGTTTGAGATCAGATCAAGGAGGTGAATTCACATCTAAGGAATTTAATACATTCTGTGAAGTGAATGGAATCAAAAGACAGCTATCTGCACCTCAAACACCCCAACAAAATGGAGTTGTGGAAAGGAAGGACATAACTATTCTGGATGTAGCTAGAAGTATGTTATTAGAAGCAAATCTACCTCATGTATATTGGAGAGAAGCAGTGAGTACAATGGTCTACACATTTAACAAAGTTCACATTAAAGGTGAAACTGGTAAGACCCCTCATGAACTATGGTTTGGTAATACTCCTACTCTTAAATATTTCAAAATATTTGGAAGTAAATGTTATATTAGGAGAGATGAGTATATTGGCAAATTTGATCCTAGAAGTGATGAAGGAATATTTCTTGGCTATTCATCTAAGAGCAAGGCATATAGATGTTTTAATAAGAGATTGCAAAAAATTGTTGAGAGTGCAAATGTGAAGATTGATGAACAGTTTAGAGGTAATTCAAGGAACATGGACTCTAAACTGGAAATAGAGATAATATCAAATGAACCTACAATGAGTACACCGGTACAGAATGTTGATCCAGTCACACTGACATCATCTGAAAATGCCATAGTGACTGAAGAACAACAAGAAGTAAAGACACCCCGGTATGTAAGATTGAATCACTCTGAAAATCAGATAATTGGAAATAAGTATCAAGGTGTTATGACTAGAGGAAGACTGGAAAATGAAGTGGTATGTCTTATTTCTCAAATTGAACCAGCATCAGTTAATGAGGCATGTGAAGATAATCACCGGATTAAATCTATGGAAGATGAATTGGAACAATTTGAAAAGAATAACACATGGACATTAGTTCCCTGACCTATAAACAAAAATGTAATTGGAACTAAATGGGTATTCAGAAAGAAACTTAATGAAGATGGTAAAGTAATTAGAAACAAATCAAGATTAGTGTGTAAGGGATATTCATAGAAAGAAGGAATTGATTATAATGAAACCTTTGCACTGGTAGCTAGAATTGAGGTAGTCAAATTATTCTTAGCTTTTGCAGCACACAAGAACTATAAGTATATCAAATGGATGTTAAATGTGCATTTCTGAATGGTGATCTTGAAGAAGAAGTTTAGATTGAACAACCTGATGGATTCTCATTGACAAATGACAAAGATATGGTTTGTAGGTTAAGGAAAGCATTATATGGATTAAAGCAACCTCCTAGAGCTTGGTATGCTAGATTGGACAAGTATCTTTTGAAGATTGGTTACACTAAAGGTAATGTTGAAAACAACTTATATTACAAAGTGACTAATGATGACATCTTGGTTATTGAAGTTTTTGTTGATGATATAATCTTTGGAGGAGAAGATGGATTATGTAAAGACTTTTCTAATGAGACATAAGAAGAATTTGAAATGTCTATAGTTGGGGAGATAAAATCCTTTTTAGGATTGCATATTTCACAAACTGATATAGGTATATTCATTTACATCAATCAAAATACTTGAAAGAATTACTTAAGAAATTTGGCATGGAAAACTCTAAACCGGTAAGCACACCTATGACTACAACTAATAAACTATCATTGAAAGATGAATCAACACCTATTAATCTGACAAGATACAAGTCTATGATAGGAGGTTTACTATATTTAACACAAACAAGACCTGATATTATGAATGCAGTGTGTATTGTTTCAAGATTTTAGAGTAATCTCAAATAAAATCATGAATCAACAGTGAAAAGGATTTTCCAGTATCTACAAGGCACTACAAATCTTGGTTTATGGTATCCTAGAGATTAAATTTTTGATTTATGTGCATACATAGATGCAAATTGGGAAGGAGATGTAGATGACAGAAAAAGTACCACCAGTGGAGCATTTTTTCTTGGTAGCAAATTAATTTCTTGGTTGAGCAAGAAACAAAGTTGCACATCTTTATCAACAACAGAATCAGAATATGTTGCACCAGCAACTAATTGTACACAGGTAGTCATGGATCCAACAAATGTTGAAGGACATAAAGGTAAAATGCAAGGAACCTATAACAATTTACTGTGATAATATGGTAGCAATTGATATATCCAAGAATCTGGTATTTCACTCAAAGACTAAATATGTTTCTATCAAATTCAATTTTCTAAAAGAAAATGTTGAAGCAAAAGAAGTGAAATTGGTTTATGTGAATATTAAAGAACATATTGCAGATATTTTTACTAAGTCTTTACCTAAGGAAAATTTTGAATATCTTAGAGAGCAACTTGGGGTTATACCCCCACCAGTAGAGACTTAGACAGTTGATACTTGGCATCAAACTGACAAAATTGATAGAGAAATATTTTTTCATCTTTGATGAGGAGAGCTACTTCTCAAGGGGAGTAGTTGGATAAATTGATAAGTTGGTATTTTGTAAATGTTTGAATCTAATTTTTGTATTGCTTTGGCATTTGATGTCAAAGGGGGAGAGATATCTATGGAAAAACATTATTCATCATTGGGGGAGAGATATATACCCTTTATATTTGTATTTTGAGTTTTGGTTAATGATCTCTTTTGGAGATTGTTGGTATTTGGCATTTCTGTTTTAGCACTTTGATGGTTTTTCCATCTTGTGTTGCCATCAATGCCAAAGGGGGAGATTGTTGGTATTTTGGATATGCTGGTATGGTTTTGTTATTGATGTCAACACTTGTCAACACCTATCAACACTTATCAGCACTTGGAGATTCTTGATTATGTTCACCGACATGGTTCAATGACTTATGCACAGTCACCGGTATCTAGTTCACCGATAGGATATATTGTTCACCGACACTTAGAATGACTTGGAGATTACTTGGTTATGTCGAAGACATTGTTTGGACACTTTGTTTTGGTGATTTGTTCATTGGTCTAATTGGGTTTGCATATTCGTTGTTACCGACAAATAGGTCTAGGTTATGGACTGACAAGCATATCTATTCCAGATCAACACGACACATTATGAAGATGATTTGTTATTATTGTAAATGCATTGAGCTGACATGATGCATCGTATATTGATTCATTTGTAATTGATTTTCATTGTAATATCTTTAGTGAGCTGAACTACTCATTTGGTCTTAGTTTTTGGTATATATGTAAGATCTCATTTGTGAGATTGTAATAGGGATAGTGGAAGAGGAATATAATAAGGTATATGTGAATATAAGTTGAGCTATACACGTAGACATCATTCAAGATTGAAGGAAGGTTTGAAGAAGGCAAAATAGAGCTTAACTGGTACTGAATCCAACATACAAAGATGCTATTTTGAGTAATACATTATCATTGGATTTAATCATCCACTTATAGTTAATGTGACTCCCATTTTGTGATTGAGTAGTGAGCTCTAGGCAGTTGGCCTTTTTGCATGTGAAGACTCCATATTGTACACACATACTATCTGTAGTAGTATCATCTGATTGTGGGTAAGGTTTTCCACTGTGGGTTTTTCCCTTATAGGGTTTCCATGTACAAATATCTATGCTATGTGCTGTGGATGTTATTGTCTTTCTGTTTCATGCATTAAACTTTACCGGTACTGCAATTAACTATTAAAACTATCTACCGACATAAAGTTTGGTTTATCAGTATTAAGCATTAATTTTGGTTAAGTTAGTTTTGGTTTGAAATTCATTGACAACTGATTCACCCCCCCCCTCTCAGTTGTCTCTAAGACCTAACAGATAGATTCTCTAAGATGGCTCATTTCATACCTTGTAGGAAGACATCAAATGCAATGCATGTAGTAGACCATTTTTTCTAGGAAGTGGTGAGATTGCATGGATTACCTAAGAGCATAGTTTCAGACAAAGATACTAAGTTTGTTGGTTATTTTTGGAGCACTTTGGAAGAAGATGAAGAAAAATTTGGAATTAAGTTCTACTTTTCACCCAGACTGATGGACAAATAGAGGTAGTAAACCGGAGCTTAGGAAATTTATTGAGATGTTTAGTTGGAGACAAAATTGGAAGTTGGGATTTGATTTTAGCACAAGCTGAGTTTGCCTACAATAATTCAGTGAATAGGAGTACCAGAAGAACACCTTTTGAGATAGTTACCAAAATGAATCCTAGAGGTATATTAAAATTGAGGGATATCAGTAGTGAAGATCAAACCTTAGATCAGAAGAAGAAGACTTTGCAGATCACATGGAAGCCTTGCATATTAGGTTAAGGAACATTTGGAGGACATGAACAATAATTATAAGGAAAAGGCAGATGGGAAGAAGATACATAAGGAATTTGAAGTTGGTGATGAAGTTATGGTATATATGAGAAAAAAGAGATTCCTGGTTGGAACCTATAACAAGTTGCAGATGAAGAAGTTTGGACCCTGCAAGATCTTGAGGAAATTCAGTTCGAGAAATGCATATGAGGTGGAGTTATCAGATGACTTGAACATATCACCTATATTCAATATTGTAGACCTACATTAGTATCATGAACTAGAATTTAGTGAAGATAGTATTGTAGATTTGGAGAAATAATTGCCCCTGAAGGAACCATATCAGATTGAAGACATCTTGTATAGTAGAATTGGGCATAGTACCTAGAGCAGTCAGTATAAGGAATATCTTGTGAAGTGGAAAGGAAGACTTGTTGAAGATTCATCTTGGATTTCTCAAAAAGAGGTAGACTACCTTGGTTTTCCTTTGACTCCAACAAAGTGAGAGAATCACTTTTTTCAACAACCTAGATGTCTAATGCAGGAGCATCCCTAGTTCTTGGCAATCTTGCATCAAGCAAAAATATTTCCTTTATGTTTGCAGTTTCAACATTTCTTTCTGTGTGTCTTGGATTTGGCTCATCGGAACTTGGGGAGTTGGATTTTGCTTGAAGACTGGACCATCTACCTTATTCCCAAACTAAAAAGTATTTGGATCATTTTCTAACAAGATATCGCTATCGGTTTTCGAGATAGTTTCTTGTTACTGGTTGTTTGGACCTATGCATTGGTGATCTATCGAAACCCTTTTGTATCTTGTGACATCCTGAGCATTGATTCTAATTTTCCTTGGCATGTGGATGACCTTCCCCTTGAACCACACTTCATCCTTTTGATTTATCTGAAGGATTTCTTTGGTGGAGGCCGACCTTGTTAGTTTTACACATTAGGTCTTGTTCTACGGGTTTGGATCCCTTTTTGGGTCATCTAGATCCCCTTGGATCACATAAATCAGTGTAATAGGACATTAGAATGCATCTAAGATAGATGATAGAACATAGAAGACAAAATTTAAGATTTGAGGTCCCGGTTGTGACTTATCCTATACTTTGAGCATGTTTTAGCAGGCCTATGAGCCGGTTTATGTAACCCATTTGTTACCAGTTGGTTGTAATCAATTTCCATGCTATAATTCAATCTATTATGAATTGTCTCTATCATATCCTTGAGTTTTCATTGTGTTTACTCTTGCTGACTGTTTAGGACTAATCTCTTTGAGGTTCTTCTTTACTAGTGTCTGCACCAAGTTTAGTGGAAGAAATTGTCAATGAGAAACTTACTCTCAAAGTATATTTAGAAATGGGAGAACCTAAAATAAAGATTTTTTGTGAAAGTTGTGACAATGATTATGGAATAGGGAAAGTATCCATGGCAACATGAATAGTTCGTAACTTAAAAAACAATCATATGAAAACAATGTCCCATCAACATCACATTTTAATAAATGGAAATAGTGAAAATCATTAAAGTATCATAGAAAAGAAGACAACAATGTGAAGATGAGAATGTTAAGAAGGTTAGATGCAGAAACAAAACATAAGATGTCAACAAAATAATCAAAATAGAAAAGAACCTCTTATACCTTCCTCCTCCTCCGATTGAGCTTGAAGTGGAATGCACCCTTGATGTCCACTTGATTTGATCCTTTGATGGTGGATTGTGGATGTCCACTTGATTTGTTTCTTTGATGGTGGATTGTGAATTGGATTCAAATGAGGGATATGTATGAGATGGATTGTGTGTGACAACAAATGGGCATTATGACAGTATGATTGATGGAATCAAAGCTCACATGGATAGCATAATATTGCATTAAATATGGATTAATTGTGAGGAGTAGACTCCAATTTATAGATAGGAGAAGGCCAAAATGAAGGGCCAAGATTGATTTGAAATGGAGAGATAGAATTGAAAGAAAGTGGGAAAGGACTGAGAGGACAAGGTGTGGGATCAAGAGGTATGCTGTAAAGGTATTTATTTTCTCCACATCTCTCAAGGTACATGGGAAGAGATCCCCAAGTACATTGGAAAGATAAAAGGAATATAAAATTCCTAGAGGGAAGGGAGGTGGAATTAAAAATTCCAAAATAGAGGATTGTGTGGGAGGACTAAATGAGAAAAGAATTTAAAAAATCCTTAGGAAGAGGGGCATGAGAATGTGCAAATATTTGACTTTCCTTGGAAGGGATAAAGTTGGTAGAATTTAAGGCTTGGAAGATGAGATGGAAAATCCATTTATGGCAAAGAGTTGACCCATCCCTAATCAAGGTGATTAGGGATGTGCAAATGATTATGCGAAGTGATTAGGTGGGTTAATGATGGATTGGTGTGCAAGTGGGAAAGTTAGGAGGATGTGACATGAGGAGAGAATGAGTGGATGAATTTTAAAATTGGAGGATAATAATAAGTATGATTAGAGATTGATTAATTAGGCTAGATGATAGGATTAGAAAAGGTGATTTGTAGGAATCATATAATTAGCTTAGTTAATTAAAATTAATTAACTAATAGAGGTTTAGAAGAAATAATGATTGGAATGAATTTAGAAAAATAGGAGAAATAATTAATTTATTGATAAATTAATTAAAAGACTATGGTGATAAAATTAATTTAATTAATTTTAAGAAGGACAAGACCAACACATTTAAATTAATTAATTATGAGAAAATGCTTAAATTAATTTTAAATATTAATTTAATTAATTTTATACATCTACATTTTACCCCTCTTTTACACAACGATAAATTGATGGTGGATAAAAGATGAAAAGAGATGCCCTAGCATGAAGACACGGGTGTGGTATGCCTCCTCAAGAATTTAATTAGAAAATTTAAAATTTAATGAGAAAATTCTTGAAAAATAAGAAAATGGTAGAAAATGATGAGAAAGAAAAAGAAAAAAGATGAAACAAGAAATTTAGAGAAAAAGTGAGAAGAGGATAGAGAAAGGGTGATAGAAGGGTGAAAGAAGGGCCCATATAAGCTACACATGACTAATGGAGGGGTCATTGTCACACACAATTCATCGAGCCCATAGTGATCAAAGCAAAGGACAGCCATGTCACGAATTCCACGACATGAGCACCATGGTGAGAGGGTTCAAAGGTACTAGAGGCCGATGAAACACAAACCACTGGTATGTACCCTAGTCTTGACTCCATCATTTGATATAATAACATTAATTATGGGTAATTAATGAGGGGGAAAATGGGTCAGGGCATAAATGTTGATTGCCGAATCAACATCTGTGTCCAAGGATCAACTTTTGCAAATATGATCCCTGCAAGAACAAGCATGGAAGCACTTGCATAGACATTGATCACTAGATCAATGTCTACACTATTGGGAAAGGGGGATGGGGGATTAGACTACAGAACATCATCTCCATTTTGTGAAATGGCGTAGGGGACAGTTTTAGCGTTTTCATTGAGGAAATACTATCTCCATTTGGGATAGGGAAACAAGGAGAAATAGAAAGGGAAAGGGGATCAGGGGGAATTAATGAGATGCCTCGAGGTTTGGGATGGGCTAGAATGTTAGGGTAAAGGGCTAATGGAAATGATTCAATGGTTGCAGGAGGATCCCATCATTTTGGGGTCATAGGATCATTGGCCTCCCACCATAACACTATGGAATTGATTTCATAGTGATGAGAGATCATTATTATCATGGTGTAGTTTGGAGTTCATGTCACAGTGGCCTTGAATCTGGTGTCATGTAGTGACAATGACAATGTTAGTGGAGTGCTAGCATGGTGAAACATGCTTTAGCATCACTCTACTTGATGTTTGGCAGATCTTGAAGGTACCTATCTATGGATTCATCCCCAAGTATAGACTTGAGGGTAGAGAGTGGTACTTGCAGAGCGTGTGTGAGAAGCGTGTGAAGTGTGAGTTGCAGACAACAAAGGCCGACAATGTTGCAGTGGTGCAATAGTCTTTCACTAGACCTACTATAGGACAGTTGTACAAAGATCTCTAACCAAATTTGTTGTAAAGTTTATGAATTATAGTCTGAGTGTGGAGGGGAAAAAGCGAGACTGGGTGACTAGGACCTAATCCCACTTTTGCCAACACATTGGGAATATGAAAGAGCCTAGGTAGATAGCTCACTTTGGATACTTCTTATGAGAAAGAGAGAGCCAAGGATTATCTCTTAGGGTTTTTATTCCTCTTGTTGTATATGAAGATAAGATGTGAAAGATTGCTCAGCTAGACCAGGAGATGGACAATGAAGCATATATGAACTAAAATTGCATACACTTGCAGGACTAAAACTGAGATACTGAAAGCATAGAAGGGGGAGGAATTTGGATGTGTACCAAATGTTAAAAAATGAGCCAAACTAACCAGGACCATATTGGCATGATGATTGTTGCAATGTATTCATCATATGTTGTCATTGATGAAATAATCATACACAAACACATGTTTATATTGACTATCGGTGTAACTTCAATTGTTTACACTATCAACCAGTATACTTAGTCGTTAATCTCTAACCGGTACTTTGTGATAACTGGTATGTGCATAAGAGACAACTTGTGGTTATACTAAGTCAGCATCATGATGAAGATCAAGATGGAGATCAAGCGGAGATCATGCTAGAAGATTTGAGGATAACGATTTATATATTTAACTCAAACTGGTATTGATTGTTCAAACCAGTATTCGGTAATTTTGTGATGAGTTACTATAGATCATGATGAGTTATCCCACTGACAAATTTTTGGTGGTAATTTTTGTGATGTGTTATGATCATTTGACTAGATACACTGCACCTAGGAAATTGTGCTATGATTTCCTTAGGCCGATGTGAAATCTAAATGTCTATATATTGACATCTTAGTAAATATTTTTTGATATGAGATGTGATGATGGTATGCATGAAGAGCGAAAGATTTTGATGTTGAAGAGCGATAAGTTTTTAGATGAAGATTTTGTTGTATAATAGTGTTGAGAATGATTAGAAGGATCTGATCAAGCAAGTATTGTGCTACTCAGAATAGATCAAATCATTCCTATTGTTTTCTAACAATTACAGAAGAATCAAAATCCCCTAACCAGGTAAGCTCTAACAAGCTTCAATGTATAAATCCTCTAACAAGGTGATTCATTAGTTTGAATTTAGAAATCCTCCACTGAGGTTACTCCTAAAAGGGTACTATCTTTAACAAGGTATAAGCTTCTAATCAAGCTTTGGGATCTTTAACCAAATTTGCTCTTAGCAGAGCACTTTGTAGACCTTAACTGGTCAGTTATCTATTACTGTAGATAGTTAACTTGTGACTTCCATCTCACCGTGGTTTTTACCTATTTGGATTTTCCAAAAATAAATATTTGTGTTATGGTGGATGTGTTACTTATTGTGGATGCTATTATATCATTCTGGATTATATGCATTTTGCTTAAAAGCATTGTTAAGTTCATCTACCAGTTACTAGAGGAAGTAGTTTCATTTTGGGTGTCACTAATTCACTCCCCCCCTCTCAGTGCTTTTCAAGTCCAACAATTGGTATCAGAGCCTAACTTCTATGAAGTCTAATCTATTAGAATGAAGTCTTGAAACCACCATGGGGGATATGAGCTACCTTGAGATGGATAGAGAGCTAGAAGCTAGCAGAAATGAGATTGAAACCCTAAGGGTCAAGATGAAAACTTCTCAAAATAAAAGAAGAGAGCTCATTGAACAACTATTGGAGATATTTGATAATGGTTCTTCAGATGAAGCCAACATTGATGCTTTGGCTGAAGAGGTTGAAAAACTCAATGGTGAAAAGTTAAATCTGAGAAGAGAACTGGAAAGTCTTACTATCTGCATGAGTCAGGAATTGGAAGCTAGAAGAGCAGCTGAAGATCTTATCAAGGAGAGAGATCATGATATTGCCAAGATCAAGCGAGAAAATGCTACCTTGCATGAGCATTTGAATGCAGAAAGAAAAAAGAAGGAAAACCTGCAGTTAGATGTTGATTTAGCATCATCTCTGAAAGAGATCCTGTACAAGAATAATGTAGATCTCACCAAACAACTTACTGAAACAAATGAGAAGTTGGACAAATTTGTCAAAAGTTCAATCTTGCTAGAAGAGAAAATTCAGTCTCAAAGGATGAAAGGTGATACCTCTGGACTTGGTTTTCACACATCTGAAAGAGGTGAAGCTTCTGGTACCAAGAGCAACATTCCTAAGAACAAATCTGCTTCTAAGATTAGAAAGCCTACTAGTAAGAGAGTCTTTAAACCTATTTGTTTTGTTTTCCATAAATGTGGTCATACTACAAATGTTTGTAAAGAAAAACCTAACAGGAATACAAGATTTAATACTAATGCTAGATTCATATCTAAGAAGTTTGAAGGTCATTGCTTCACTTGTGGAATGTATGGGCATAGATCTATTGAGTGTAGATATGGAGCTAATAATCTAGTACCACATATGCATCCAAGAGAAAATGGCAACTGGATAAGGAATTTCGACAATTGGGTCTTGCATGAGCTAGCAAAGACCCTATAGCAACCGGTTTAGTCCATTTGAGATGGAAAAGGTAACGAATGTCATTTGCACCATCTGTAATAACTTTGGTCACGTGGCTATAAATTGTAGAAGAACTTGGAGAGAAAATGCAAGACCTTGGAGATCATCTGGTATGGCCTGCTATCACTGCAATAAACCAGGACACTTAGAAAAATTCTATAGATCCAGAGATAGCAAACTGGTCAATTCTTCAAAAGATTAGAAAGGTAAACAGAAAGTAAATGTTGAAGAAACAAGAGAGGAAATGAATCACATTTGGAAGAAAAAGAGTGATGACTCACCGATAGAGGAAACCATTCCTTCACCTAGTGAAGAGAACCCTACACCACTGAACTAAGCCTTGTCATATGGCTAAGGGGAGCTTAAATGGTAAATCCACCTCTGAACCCCTTGAGATGAATGAGTGGTAAGAAAATTTTGGGAGTTTGAAATTTTGGTAACTTTTGTTGACATGTTATCAATTGGTTTACTCCTTGAGCGGTGAAATTAGGGTTTGCAACCCTAATGGGCGAGCATTTAATGCAATAGGTAAAAAAAATAAAAGCAAATTTTCACTTTGTTATTTTTATCCTAATGCATTCGAGAGAGAAAATTGGAGCACTTGCTGAGCTAAGAAAGATTGGTTGTTGTCAATTGTCGAATTGCTTTGTGAATTGTGTAATCAAGCTGAATTTAAGGTTGCAGAAAGTCAAATTGGTGTGCACTTGGGCATACTACCGGTAAAATGAGGTAGTGTGTGTAAGAAAAGATATTTCTTTGAAAATATTGCTTCGAAGTCTTGTTCATCTGTAATGGCATCATCTTCAAAATTTTTAGAGAGGTTAATGATTAATTCTGAGCCTATGGAAGTTGTAGTTGCTGAACAAATTGTGTCATACAATGCATTATCACAAGTTCCGAGTGGATTTTTGGTCAAAGGTGATTTATCTAGTTATATTCACTACAAGATAGAAGATCTAGGATCTCTATACATTTATACTTAGTTGAAATCACTTTGTGATGAGAATGGAAAGATTGAAACAAAGTATGCCAGGGTTTTTGAAAAGGGTTTTCATAATGTCGCTTACTTTCTTGAAGATATCGAGGAAGAACATATCAGAATCATTTTGAGTCGAGTTCATGGAGAGAACATGTATTTAGAGAGAACTCACACAATAACTAAGGAATCCATTCAGGTTGTAACTGGTTATTTCTCAACCGGTGAAGTACCTGAGTTAAGGAGAATTTATAAAGAGACTATATTATCTTTAACCGGTTCTACATCTGATGGGTGTTCCTTTTATATTAACAATATTAGAGACCCTATAGTGAAACTAGAAGAAATGGTGATAGGCTACTGAGTATTTTACTCTAGTAGACTTAACAGTGTTCCATCCACAACAATTCATACAGCTCACAAAATGATTGTTGATAATGCAAATTATGATCTCTATAAAGCTATCATAAGGCAATTATTTCTAAATTTGCAATCTATTAAACAGGATAACAATCAAAAGTTCAAATATGGTCAGCTATTGGTTGGTTTATTCTTTTATTTTCAGAACTTCCTACCAGGAATTGGAGATATTGAATGGTCAAAAGACCTACTGGTCACCGTACAAATCAAGAACAATATTAATGCTGTAAGAAATACTTTCCCTGCAGCTATGAATAAGTATTTTAATGAATTTTAGAAAAAGATGAGCATGAGAATGAGATTACTAGAAGATGTGGTAAGACACTTTGCAAAAGACATAGTCTTTATTGTTACAACTGAATTTTGCTTGATGCAAGCAATTGAGCCTAGGAAAGAAGAGATGGAAGACATGAGTTATGAGGTGAACTACAATCTATTGGTTGGATATGCTAACAAACTATTAGCATCTCCCAAAGACAAAAAGAAGGCAAAATTGGACATTGTGGCAGTCTAGGATGCACCAGCAGAAACCAGTACTACTCCTGTTAAAAATGTGAAAGGAAGGAAAAAGAAGTCTGAAGAAGCACCTCCAGCAATAAATAATACTAGGGTAACCCAGAGTATCCAAACTAAGAAGGAAACATAACCCAATGTATATCTAAAGAAGGAGAAAGTTACAAGGACGAGAGGCAGAAAGTTAATTTTGCAAGTAGAGTCTAAGGGTACTAATATTGATGAAGAACCCAAGAAGATAAAGGAAACAATAGAGTATCCAAGCAAGTTAAGGAAGTGTCAAAGACAACTATACCTCTTGATATCTCTACTTTCAATCCTGAGAGCTATTTTGAAAGAACAATGAAGACATTGGGGAGAAATAAATTTAAAAATGTTAAAGTACATTTTGATTCCTTCAATGAAGATGAGAAAGAACAAGTTGTTCAACATTTAATCACTCAGTTGTGCCATTATAGTAGATTACCTCATGATATTAAAAAGGATGTTTCAAATTCTTTGTATACTATTCTTTTAAATAAGTGGGAAGAAGTTGTAAACATTGAAAAATAAATCATTGATGAAGTATTTGTACAATATTTCCTTGAATTTTCTAAAGATGAAATTAGTACTTTAGTGGATCGGTACAAAGCTTAGTTTATGTTCAAAGCAAGAAGATTGAAGCTTCTTAGTGGAAAGAGGTCGATTATTGAAACTGAGACCCATCATATAGCCTACAATATCAAAAGGATGGAAGAAATTGTACTATCTTCTAAGAATGCAGAAGATGTTGTTGTTAATAGATCGGAAATGGATGAAAAAGAGATTATTTAGGCAGATGTGGTCTATCCTGTCAAGAATGATGCTACTATTCATGTTATTGATGATGTTTAGGACATAGTTAATATATTTGGAGATGTCACTGCATTAGATATGGAGCCTCCTGAAGTCACACATTCACAGCTCAAGTCAGTTGAGCAACCAACAACTCAACTAAAAGTGGATAATCCACTGGAAATAGAACAACTGGAGAAACCCCAATCTCCACCGGTCATTGAAGATAATGAGTCTACTGAAAATGTTGTCACACAGTCCTTTGAAAAGGAAACAAAGAAGAATACAAAAAAAGGTTGTATCCTCTGAACCAACAAAGCAAAAGCAACTTGATGAGGATGATGATGATTATTAAAGTATTTAAGCACCTATTGATGTGGACAATATGAGCACATCAAAAATGATGAAGATTTCTAATGTTATGCAATCTAGGATGCATCATAAGAGATTAAAAGAGCAAAGGATTGAGGCAGAGATAATACAGATTGCAGTAGATATTTTATCTGGTTTCCTACCATAAACATCTACATCACATCTATCTACACCTATTAGCAAACTTGGTCAGTTAGTTGTAGATGCATCTGATCACATCAAGTCACTGGAAGATGCTGCTCAAACCTATGTTGAAAAGAGTCACAAGAAGAAGTATGGAGAAAAATTGGCAAAGAATATTGATAGTGGAAAGATGGCTTTGTCCCACAATAAAGATTTGTTGAGTAAAGCTATTGAAATGGAAGGAAAGTTTCTTTCTTCCACCTCTAATGTTTCATTCTTTTATTCTGATATCACAAAAAAGGTGTACATAAATAGAGCAAGAGCTAGAAAGGATATGCAATGCATATATTCCACTTAAGGATTCTATTTTTATCTTTAGCAAATCTATAGATGATTTGCATAACAGGTTGGATATCTATGATAATGAGAAGACAAAGAGACTCCAATCTCTAAAGGAACTCAAAAGTCTTCTCACATCAAAAGTAGACATACTTCAAAGAGCCTACTCAAATGTAGAAGCTATCCTAGCAACTCCTAAAACCTGCACACTAGATTCAATGGAAGAATTTCATTCACAGTTCATGTCTACATTCGAGTACACTAAGAACGTGTTGGAGTCATGGACAAATGCCTTGTCACAATTGAAGAAGAGCTACAATGTTATTTTCATGAGAATCACTTATGCCTAAACTTTGATTCAAGTTTTTCAAGTTATAGTTGTATATGCTAAACATTTTGATACAAATTTTCTATATATATATATATATTGCTTTTTCAATTTGGCATTGTTTTCAAAGGGGGAGTAGAAATATGTATGCATGTTTTTGAAAATTTTGTATAATGTATGCATTAAGGGGGAGCATGAGTATATGTGTAAATTTGTTGTGTATGCACATTTAGTGCTATTACTGTAAAATTTTCTAAGTGTTGCCATCAGTGCCAAAGGGGGAGATTGTTGGCATGATGATGATTGTAATATATTCATCATATGTTGTCATTGATGAAACACTCATACACACACATATGTTTATATTGACTACCAGTGTAACTTCAATTATTTACATTGTCAACCAGTATACTTAGTGGTTAATCTCTAACTAGTACTTTGTGATAACCGGTATGTGCATGAGAGACAACCTATGGTTATACTAAGTCTGTAGGTCCCAGAGACAACTGAGAGGGGGGGGGGGGGGTGAATCAGTTGTCTAATATATTCAAACCAAAAACTTATTAACCAACTTAATGCTTAATACCAGTAAGACAGTTAAGCATGCCGGTAAACCGTGTTAATAGAAAATTGCTATACCGGTAAGAATTAATGCATGAAACATAAGCACAAAGTCATCCACAACACATGACACAAATATTTGTATGTGGAAACCCTATAAGGGGAAAAACCACGGTGGGAAACCTTACCCACAATCAGATGATACTACTACAGATAGTAAGTGTATAAAAAGGGGTCTGCACATGCAGAAAGGCCAATATCCTAGAGCTCATTGCTCAATCACAAATGGGAGTCACATTGACTACAGTTGGATGGTTAAATCCAATGAGAATGTACTGCACAAAATAGCATCTTCATATGCTGGATTCAGTATCGGTGTAATGCTGATATGCTTCTACAAAAACCTAACTTCACCTTCAAATGATGTCTTCATGTATATTCCTTCTTGATCTTGCATATACCCTTCCTTTAATCTTTTTTGCATTCCACACTTGATCTTACAAATAAGATCTTACATTCATACCATACCCTAAGACCAATTTTAGTAGGTCGGCTCTACAAGATATTACAATAAAACATTTTACAAATAATACAATATCCAATGCAATGACCGATTGAATCATGTTGGCTTAATGCATTTACAACAATAATAAATCATCTCCATAGCGTGCCATGCTGATCTGGAAAAGATAAACCTGCCAGTGTAACCCTAGATAACTTGGACCTATTTGCTGGTAAAAGAAAATATGCAAATAAGAATATACCAATGATTATTACTTCAAAGTAAAGTGTCCACATGATATCTTTGACATTACCAAGTGTCTTCCATGTCGTTTAAGGTATCGATGAACATTATATCCTGCCGGTTAACCATATACCGATGACTGTTTGCACAGTGTACTGTTTGTCGATGAATGTTGTTTGATCTCTAAAGTAGGTGTATTTAGCAGGTGTTGACATCAATGACAAAACCATACCAAAATACCAACAATCTCCCCTTTGGCATTGATGGCAACACAAGATGGAAAAACCATCAAAGTGCCAAAACAGAAATGCCAAGTACAAAAATCAACAATCTCCATTTCTCCCCCTGAGAGTAACATGTGTTTATTAAAGATTTATTATCAATACCAATCTCTCCTCAAAAGGATAATGCATTTTTCATATATCTTTCCCTAATGTTTTTCCATATATCTCTCCCCCTTTGACATCAAATGCCAAAGTCACAAAAGGTCAAGTTCATACAAAATACCAACCAAGTCAATATACCAACTACTCCCCCTGAGAAGTAGCTTCCTCATCAAATACCAGAATAAAAGATTTGTCCATTTATTTATGCGGGTTGATGACAATCATCAACTGTCTAAGTCTCTATCGGTGGAGGTAAGACTCCGAGCTGATCTCTGAGATACTCAAAAGTTTCCTTAGGCAAAGGTTTTGTGAAAATATCTGCAAGCTGTTCTTTAGTATTCACATAAACTAGTTTTATTTCCTTTTCTTCAACTTTTTCTCTTAGAAAATTCAGTTTGATAGAAACATGTTTTGTTTTAGAATGTAATACTAGATTGTTAGATATATCAATTGCTACAGTGTTATCACAATATATAGTAATAGGTTCCTTGCATTTTACCTTTATGTCTTTCAACATTTGCTTAAGCCAAAGTACCTGTGTACAGTTTGTTGTTGCTGCAACATATTTTGATTCTGCTATTGATAAAGATGTACAGCTCTGTTTCTTACTTAACCAAGAAACTAATCTCTTTCCAAGAAAGAATTCTCCTCCAGTGGTACTTTTTCTATCATCCACATCTCCTGCCCAATTTGCATCTGTGTATGCATATAGACCAAAATTTTCATCTTTAGGATACCACAATCCAAGATTTGTTATGCCTTTTAAGTACCGAAAAATCCTTTTTACTGCTGATTCATGATTTTCCCTAAGATTACTCTAAAATCTAGAAACTATACATATTGCATTCATAATATCAGGTCTAGTTTGTGTCAAATATAGTAAGCCTCCTATCATAGATTTGTATCTAGTTGGATTGACAGGTGTAGATTCATCCATTTGAGATAATTTGTCATTTGTAGTCATAGGTGTGCTTATCGGTTTAGAGTTTTCCATCCCAAATTTCTTAAGTAGTTCTTTCAAGTACTTAGATTGACTTAAAAATATGCCTTTATCAGTCTGTAAAATTTGCAATCCTAAAAAGAATTTTATTTCTCCAATCATAGACATTTCAAATTCATGCTGCATTTTAAGAGAAAATTCTTTGCATAATCCATCTTCTCCTCCAAAGATTATATCATCAACAAATACTTCCATAATCAAGATGTCATCATTAGTTACTTTGTAATATAAATTGCTATCTGCATTTCCTTTAGTAAAACCAATTTTTAAAAGATACTTATCCAATCTTGCATACCAGGCTCTTGGAGTTTGTTTTAGTCTATACAGAGCTTTTCTTAATCTACAAACCATATCATTATCATCTATCAAAGAAAATCCATCAGGTTGTTCAATATAGACTTCCTCTTCAAGATCTCCATTCAAAAATGCACATTTAATATCCATTTGATAAACTTTGTAATCCTTGTGAGCTACAAAGGCCAAGAATAATCTAACTGCGTCAATTTTGGCTACCGGTGCAAAGGTTTCATTGTAATCAACTCCTTCTTTCTGAGAATATCCCTTACACGCTAGTCTTGCTTTATTTCTGACAACCTTACCATCTTCATTGAGTTTGTTTCTGAATACCCATTTGGTTCCAATTACATTTTTATTTTCAGGTCAGGGAACTAATGTCCAAGTATTATTTTTCTCAATTTGTCCTTATTCTTCTTCCATAGCTTTAATCCAAAATTTATCTTCACATGCCTCATTGATAGATAATGGTTCAGTTTGAGAAATAAGACATACCTCTTCATTAGCCAATCTTCCTCTTGTCATGACTCCTTTAAATTTGGTTCCAATTATCTGATCTTCAGAATGATTCAGTCTTACATACCAGGGTGTCTTAGTCTGTTGTTGTTCTTCAATTACTGTGGAATCCTCTGATGATACCGGAGTAACTGGATCATCATTTTGTACTGGTGGATTTACTATTGGTTTATTTGTCATAATTTCTGTTACCGGTTCAGAGTCTATATACCTTGAAGTTCCTCTGAATTGTTCATCAATCTTTACATTTGTACTTTCAACAATTTTCTGTAATCTTTTATTAAAACATCTATATGCTTTACTCTTAGATGAATAACCAAGAAATATTCCTTCATCACTTCTAGGATCAAACTTGCCAATATACTCATCTCTTCTAATATAACATTTACTTCCAAAAATTCTGAAATACTTAAGAGTAGGAGTATTACCAAACCATAGTTCATGAGGGGTCTTACCGGTTTCACCTTTGATGTGAACTTTGTTGAATGTATAGACAACAGTGCTTACTGCCTCTCTCCAGTACACATGTGGTAGATTTGCTTCTGATAACATACTTCTTGCTGCATCCAAAATAGTTCTATTTTTCCTTTCAACAACTCCATTCTGTTGTGGTGTCTGAGGTGCTGATAATTGTCTTTTGATTCCATTTACTTCATAGAATGTATTAAAATCTCTAGATGTAAATTCTCCTCCTTGATCTGATCTTAAACATTTAATTTTCTTACCGGTTTCATTTTCAACCATTGCTTTGAATAGTTTGAACTTCCCAAGTGCTTATGATTTTTCTTTGAGAAAAGTAACCCAACACATTCTAGAATAATCATCAATAATTAGCATGAAATATCTATCACCTTGTAAGCTTTTAGTTCTAGCCAGACCACATAGATCAGTGTGAATTAAATCAAGAGCATTATTGGATTTTTCTGGAATACTTTGAAACTAGCTCTAACCTATTTTCCAAATTGACATTCCTTAAAAATTGTATTCTGAGGTTTCATAATTTTAGGTAGATCTCTAACTACCTTAGAAGTACTGATTTTTACCATGCAATCAAAATTTACATGACATAGTCTTTTATGCCATAGCCAACTTTCATCTATATGTGCAATTAAGCATGCCTTTTCACTATTATTCAAATGAAAGATATTACCTCTAGTCTGATTACCGGTTGCAATTTCCAAACCAATTCTATTCATGATTTTGCATTTTCCATTTTTAAATTGTAACTAAAAACCTTTCTCAACTAATTGACCAACACTTAAAAGATTTTGTTTTAATCCTTCAACATAGTAGACATTGTTAGTGTTATGTTTACCATCAAGAGATATTGAACCCTTACCTTTGATTGAACAGGCTTTGTCATCTCCGAATCTTACTAAACCTCCATTGTATTCTTGAAAGTTCAAGAATTTACCTTTGTCTCCAGTCATGTGATGTGAGCATCCTAAGTCAATAATCCATTCATCCTTTGATTCCACTTTAGCTGCTAGGGCTTGTTCTACCGGTTGAGCAATAGGTACCGGTTGATCTTCTATTATAGCAAAAAAGACCCATCCGTTGTCTACTGGATCCTCATTAGAATCATCAGTCACACCTTCATCAACAATGTAACAAGATTTATCTTTGTTTTTCTTAAATCTGTATATCTGATATTCAGGATTAGGTTTGTATGTCCTTCTAGCTTCTTCTCTTAGTCTAGCATGTCTATCAGGGCATCTTGAAGCCATATGACCAGTCTTATTGCAATTGAAACATTTAAAGGGTGCTTTACCTTCATACTTACTTCCAATTGGACCTTTTGGCATTTTTCTTGCAAATAGTGCTTCAAGTTCTTCAAGCTCTTCATTCTCCTTCCTAGTTTCTTCAAGTTCTCTTACATAGAAGGCTCTCCAGTCCGATTTGTTAAAATATGGAGCAAATGATGTTGATGCTTTGAAGGCCAAATCAGTTTTTATAGTAGCAATAGGACCAAATTCCTCAATTTCAAAGGCTGAAAGTTTTTCAATCAATGTATCCCTAGTTATTGATGTATTAGGCATTGTTCTCAACTCATTAATAGCAGTAACCTTCATTTTATATGTCGGTGGCAAACCTCTTAAGATTTTTGAAACAATCTCATCTTCACTCAAGGTTCCTCCACAACATTTGATACCTAAAACAATTTCATTTACTCTTTCCATAAAAGCAGAAATTCTTTCATCTTCTTCCATTTTCAGATGTTCATACCTGACTCGGAAGCTTTCAAGTTTTGCAATTTTGACTATGGAATCCCCTTCATTCAGTGTTTCCAAATGATCCCAAATAGCTTTTGCAGTGGATCTATCTAATAATCCCATGATTTGTTGATCTGATAATTCGCTCAAAAGTGCTTCTCTTGCTTTGCAATCATTTTTTTCATCTTTAGCTAAAGTAATAGGAACAGTCTGACCAGCTACAACAACAGTATACCCATTCTTAGTAACTTCCCAAATGTCTTTACCAATGCAATTCAGATGTGTCTCCATTCTGATTTTCCATATCCCATAGTTGGTTCCATCAAGTTTAGGACTATCATTTCTGAAATAATTAGCAGACATTGTATCTCCTCAAGTTGTTAAACTTCTTGCAAAAAGAGGACTAGGCTCTGATACCAATTGTAGGTCCCAAAGACAACTGAGAGGGGGGGGGGGTGAATTAGTTGTCTAATATATTCAAACCAAAAACTTATTAACCAACTTAATGCTTAATACCGGTAAGACAGTTAAGTATGCCGGTAAACATTGTTAATAGAAAATTGCTATACCGGTAAGAATTAATGCATGAAACATAAGCACAAAGTCATCCACAACACATGACACAAATATTTGTACATGGAAACCTTGTAAGGGGAAAAACCACGGTGGAAAACCTTACCCACAATCAGATGATACTACTGTAGATAGTAAGTGTACAAAAAGGGGTCTGCACATGCAGAAAGGCCAACAGCCTAGAGCTCACTGCTCAATCACAAATGGGAGTCACACTGACTACAATTGGATGGTTAAATCCAATGAGAATGTACTGCACAAAATAGCATCTTCATATGTTGGATTCAGTACCGGTGTAATGCTAATATACTTCTACAAAAACCTAACTTCACCTTCAAATGATGTCTTCGTGTATATTCCTGCTTGATCTCACATATACCCTTCCTTTAATCTTTTTTGCATTCCACACTTGATCTTAAAATAAGATCTTACATTTATACCATACCCTAAGACCAATTTTAGTAGGTCGGCTCTACAAGATATTACAATAAAACATTTTACAAATAATACAATATCTGATGCAATAACCGATTGAATCATGTCAGCTTAATGCATTTACAACAATAATAAATCATCTCCATAGCATGCCATGCTGATCTAGAAAAGATAAACCTGCCAATGTAACCCTAGATAACCTGGACCTATTTGCCGGTAAAAGAAAATATGCAAATAAGAATATACCAATGATTATTACTTCAAAGTAAAGTGTCCACATGATATCTTCGACATTACCAAGTGTCTTCCATGTCATTTCAGGTACCGGTGAACATTATATCCTGTCGGTTAACCATATATCAGTGACTATTTGCACAGTTTACTGTTTGCTGGTGAATGTTGTTGGATCTCTAAAGTAGGTGTATTTAGCAGGTGTTGACATCAATGACAAAACCATACCAAAATACCAACAAAGTTGACATCAAGATGAAGATCAAGATGGAGATTAAGTGGAGATCATGACAAAAGATTCAAGGATAATGGTTTATATATTTAACTCAAACTGGTATTGAATGTTCCAACCTATATTCAGTGATTTTGTGATGAGTTACTATAGATCATGATGAGTTATCCCACTGACAAACTTTTGGAGGTAATTTTTGTGTTGTGTTATGATCATTTGACTAGATACACTGCACCTAGGAAATTGTGCTATGATTTCCTTAGGCCGACATGAAATCTAAATATCTATATATTGACATCTTAGTAAATCATTTTTGATATGAGATGTGATGATGGTATGCATGAAGAGAGAAAGATTTTGATGTTGAAGAGAGATAAGTGTTAAGATGACAATTGTGTTGTATAGAAGTGTTGAGAATGTTTAGAAGGATCAAATCAAGCAAGTATTGTGCTACTCAGAACATATCAAACCTTCTTGTTGTTTTCTAACAATTACAGTAGAATCAAAATCCCCTAACTGAGTAAGCTCTAACAAGCTTCAATGTATAAATCCTCTAACAAGGTGATTCATTAGTTTGAATTCAGAAATATTCCATCGTGGTTACTCCTAACAGGGTACTACCTTTAACAGGGTATAAGATTCTAATCAAGCTTTGGGATCTTTAACCAGATTCGCTCTTAGCAGAGAACTTTGTAGACCTTAACTGGTCAGTTATCTATTATTGTGGATAGTTAACCTATGAGTGTTAGGTCATGGAGACAACTGGGGGGGGGGGGGTGAATCAGTTGTCAAATGAATTTAAACCAAATTAATTTAACCAAAAACTCAATGCTTAATACCGGTAAACCAAACTTAATGCCGGTAGATAGTTTATCAGTTAATTGTAGTACCGATAAAGATTAATGCATGAAATAGAAAGACAACAACATCCACAACACATAACACCAATGTTTGTACATGGAAACCCTATAAGGGGAAAAACCATGGTGGGAAACCTTACCCACAATCAGATGATACTACTGCAGATAGTATGTGTATACAATAAGGGACCTACACATGCAAAAAGGCCAAGCACCTAGATCTCACTGCTCAAACACAAATGGGAGTCACATTGACTACAATTGGACAGTTACATCCAATAATGATGTACTGCTCAAAATAGTATCTTCATATGCTGGATTCAGTACCGGTTTAGTTCTGATATGTCTTCACAAACCTTCCTTCAACCTTCAAATGATTTTTGCGTGTATAGCTCTACTTATTCTCACAAATACCTTATTACAATCCTTTTCACATTCTCATTCCTCACTTCCAACTTCGATCGAATAAGATCTTACATATATATCGAAGCCGAGGACCAAAATGTATAGGTTGGCTTTACAAAAGATATTAAAATAAAAAAAATTTAGAAGTAAAACAATAACCGGTGCAATATCTGATTCAATATGTCATCTTAATTCATTTACAACAATAAATAATTTCCATAGCATGCTATGCTGATCTGGAATAGATAAGCCTACCAGTGCTTATCCTGGACCTATTTGCCGGTAATAGCAAATATGCAAACACAAATATACCAATGAACAGATCTCCAAGACAAAGTTTCCAAATGATGTCTTCGACATAACTGAGTATTTTCCATGTCATTTCAAGTGTTGGTGAACAATATATCCTACCAGTGAACCAGATACTGGTGACTGTGCATAAGTCACTTGCTTGCCGGTGAACATTGCTAATTCTCCAAGTGCCAGTAGGCTGAACAGAGTTGATAAGTGTTGACATCAATGACAAAACCATATCAACATATCCAAAATACAAGCAATCTCCCCCTTTGGCATTGATGGTAGCACAAGATGGAAAAACCATCAAAGTGCCAAAACAAAAATGCCCAAAACCAAAAACCAACAATCTCCCAAAAGAGATCATAACCGAAAATCAAAATTCAGGTACAGAGAGTAATCAATCTCTCCCAAAATAACAATCTCTCCCCAAGGGATAAAGTCTCTCCCCCTAGGAGTAACATGTGTTTTTCCATATCAATCTCTCCCCCTTTGACATCAAATGCCAAAGCAATACAAAAGCCAAGTTCAAATACAAAATACCAACTTATTCAGTATACCAACTACTCCCCCTAAGAAGTAGCTCTCCTCATCAAAGCCGAAGTAAAAGATTTCTCTGTTAGTTCTGTCAGTTGATGACAAACATCAGCTATCTAAGACTCTATTGGTGGGGGTATGACCCCAAGCTGATCTTTGAGATATTCAAAAGTCTCCTTAGGTAAAGGCTTAGTGAAAATATCTACAATCTGCTCTTTAGTATTCACATAAACCAGTTTTACTTCTTTTGCTTCAACATTCTCTTTCAGAAAATTCAGTTTGATAGAGACATGTTTAGTTTTAGAATGTAGTACCAAATTCTTAGATTTATCATTTGTTTTTGTATTATCACAATAGATAGTTATAGGTTCCTTGCATTTTACCTTTATGTCCTTCAACATTTGCTTAAGCCATAATACCTATGTACAGTTAGTTGTTGCTGCAACATATTCTGATTCTGTTGTTGATAAAGATGTGCAACTTTGTTATTTACTGAACCAAGAAATTAATCTGCTTCAAAGAAAAAATGCTCCGCTGGTGGTGCTTTTTTTGTCATCTACATCTCCTACCCAATCTGCATCTATGTATGCACATAATTCAAAGTTTTCATCTCTAGGATACCATAAGCCAAGATTTGTAGTTCCTTGTAAGTACTGGAAAATCCTTTTTACTGATGATTCATGATTTTCTTTAGGATTACTCTAAAATCTTGAAACAATACATACTGCATTCATAATATTAGGTCTTGTTTGTGTCAAATATAGTAGTCCTCCTATCATAGACTTGTACCTAGTCGGATTAACAGGTGTTGATTCATCCCTTAGTGATAATTTGTCATTTGTAGTCATAGGTGTGCTTACTGGTTTAGAGTTTTCCATGCCAAATTTCTTTAGTAACTCCTTCAAGTACTTAGATTGACTCAAGAATATACCTTTATCAGTCTGTGAAATCTGCAATCCTAGAAAGAATTTTATCTCTCCAATCATAGACATTTCAAAATCTTGTTGCATTTCAATAGAAAAGTCTTTACATAATCCATCTTCTCCTCCAAAGATTATATCATCAACAAAAACTTCTATAACCAAAATGTCATCATTAGTCACTTTGTAGTATAAGTTGTTGTTAGCATTACCTTTAGAAAAACCAATCTTCAAAAGATATTTATCCAATCTAGCATACCAAGCTCTTGGAGCTTGCTTCAACCCATACAAAGCTTTCCTTAACCTGCAAACCATATCTTTGTTATCTGTCAAAGAAAATCCATCAAGTTGCTCAATGTAAACTTCTTCTTCAAGATCTCCATTCAGAAATGCACATTTAATATCCATTTGATATACTTTGTAGTTCTTGTGTGCTGCAAAAGCCAAGAATAATTTGACTGCTTCAATTCTAGCTACCGGTGCAAAGGTTTCATTGTAATCAATTCCTTCTTTCTGTGAATATCCCTTACACACTAATCTTGTTCTATTTCTGATTACCTTACCATATTCATTCAGTTTGTTTCTGAATACCCATTTTGTTACAATTACATTTTTGTCTTTAGGCTAGGGAACTAATGTCCATGTGTTATTCTTTTCAATTTGTTCTAGTTCTTCTTCCATAGCTTTAATCTAGTGTTTATCTTTACATGCCTCATTAATTGATGCGGGTTCAATTTGAGAAATAAGACATACCTCTTCATTTTCCAATCTTCCTCTTATCATAAATCCTTCATACTTGTTTCCAATTATCCGATCTTCAGAGTGGTTCAATCTCACATGCCGGGGTGTCTTTGTTTGTTGTTGTTCTTCAGTTATAGTGGAATTTGCAGATGATACTGGTGTAACTAGATCTTCATTCTGTACCGGTGTGTCCAATGTAGGTTCATTTGTCAATATCTCTGATTCTGGTTCAGAGTCTATATACCTTGAAGTTCCTCTAAACTGTTAATCAATTTTCACATTTGTACTCTCGACAATTTTTTGCAATCTCTTGTTAAAACATCTATATGCTTTTCTCTTAGATGAATAACCAAGAAATATTCTTTTATCAATTCTAGGATCAAATTTTCCAATATACTCATCTCTTCTAGTATAGCATTTACTTCCAAATATTCTAAAATATTTAAGAGTAGGAGTAATACCAAACCAGAGTTCATGAGGGGTCTTACCAGTTTCACCTTTGATGTGAACTTTGTTGAATGTGTAGACTGTTGTGCTTACTGCCTCTCTCCAATATACATGTGGTAGATTTTCTTTTGATAACATACTCCTAGCTACATCCAAGATAGTTCTTTTTTTCCTTTCTACAACTCCATTCTGCTGGGGTGTCCGGGGTGCTGATAACTATCTTCTGATTCCATTTACTTCACAGAATGTATTAAATTCCTTAGATGTGAATTCACCTCGATCTAATCTCAGACATTTGATTTTCTTACCAGTTTCATTCTCTACAATTGCCTTGAATAGCTTGAGTTTCCCAAGTGCTTCTAATTTTTCTCTGAGAAAAGTAACCCAACACATTCTAGAATAGTCATCAATGATTAGCATGAAATATCTATCACCTTGTAAGCTTTTAGTTCTAGCCAGACCACATAAATCAATATGAATTAAGTCAAGAGTATTATTGGATTTTTCTAGAATACTTTTAAAAGATGCTCTAACTTGTTTTCCAAATTTACATTCCTTACATACCGGATTGTGAGGTTTGACAATTCTAGGTAAATGTCTAACTGCTTTAGTTGTACTAATTTTCACAATGCAATCCAAATTTACATGACAAAGTCTCTTATGCCATAGCTAACTTTCATCAATATGTGTAATCAAGCATGTCTTTTCACTATTATTCAGATGAAAGATATTACCTCTAGTTTGATTACCAGTTGCAATTTCCAAACCAATTATGTTCATAATTTTGCATTTCCCATTCTTGAATTGTAACTAAAACCCTTTTTCAACTAATTGACCAACACTCAAAAGATTATTATTTAAACCTTCAACACAGTAAACATTGTGAGTATTATGCTCACCATCAAGAGATATAGTACATTTTCCTTTGATCAAACAAGCTTTATCATCTCCAAATCTTACTAGACCTCCATTATATTCCTGCAAAGTCAACAATTTACTTTTATCACTAGTCATATGATGTGAACATCCTGAATCAATGATCCATTCATCCTTAATTTCAATTTTAGCTGCCAGGGCCTACTCTATTGGTTGAACAGTAGGTGCTAGTTGATCTTCTATTATAGCAACAAAGACCCATCCATTGTCTGCTGGATCCTCATCAGAATCATCAGTGACTCCTTCATCAACAAGATAACAAGACTTGTCTTTATTCTTTTAAAATCCATATCTCTGATATTCAGGGTTAGGCTTGTACTTTCTTCTAGCTTCTTCTCTCAATCTTGCATGCCTATTAGGGCATCTTGAAGCCATATGACCAATCTTATTATAGTTAAAACATTTAAAGGGTGCTTTACCTTCATACTTACTTCCAACTGGGCTTTTAGGCATTTTCCTTGCAAATAGTGCTTCAAGTTCTTCAAGTTCTCTTGCAAAAAAGGCTTTCCAATCAAACTTGTCAAATGATGATGATGTAGATGATGTTGATGCCTTAAAAGCTAAATCTATCTTTATAGTAGCAACATGACCAAATTCCTCAATTTTAAAAGCTGAAAGTTTTCCAATCAATGTATCTCTAGTTACTGGTGTATTAGGCATTGTTCTTAACTCATTTATGGCAGTAACTTTCATTTTGTGTGCCAGTGGAAATCCTCTTAAAACTTTTGAAACAATTTCATCTTCACTTAAGGTTCCTCCACAACATTTAATACCCAAAACAATTTCATTTACTCTTTCCATAAAAGCAGAAATCCTTTCATCTTCTTCCATTTTTTTAGATTTTCATACCTGATCTAGAAGCTTTCAAGTTTTGCAATTTTGACTGTGGAATCTCCTTCATTAAATGTTTCCAAATTGTCCCAAATAGCTTTAGCAGTAGATCTATCTAATAATCCCATGATTTTCTGATCTGATAATATGCTCAAAAGTGCTTCTCTTGCTTTGCAATCATTTTCTTCATCTTTCGCCAAGTTAGGTGGATTAGGTTGACCTTGAGTAGGAGCAGTATAGCCATTCTTTATAACTTCTCAGATGTCCTTTCCAATGCAATTCAGATGTGTCTCCATCCTGATCTTCCATATGCCATAGTTGGTTCCATCAAGTTTAGGACTGTCCTTCCTGAAATAGTTAGAAGACATTGGATCTCCTCAAGCTGTTAAACTTCTGCACAAAGAGGACTAGGCTCTTATACTAATTGTTAGGTTTTGGAGACAACTAAGAGGGTGGGGAGGGGGTGGGGGGGGTGAATCAGTTGTCAAATTAATTTAACCAAAAACTCAATACTTAATACCAGTAAACCAAACTTAATGTCGATAGATAGTTTATCAGTTAATTGCAGCACCGGTAAAGATTAATGCATGAAATAGAAAGACAACAACATCCACAACACATAACACCAATGTTTGTATGTGGAAACCTTATAAGGAGAAAAACCACGGTAGGAAACCTTACCCACAATCAGATGATACTACTACAGATAGTATGTGTATACAATAAGGGGTCTGCACATGCAGAAAGGCCAAGCGCCTAGAGCTCACTGCTCAAACACAAATGGGAGTCACATTGACTACAATTGGATGGTTAAATCCAATAATGATGTACTGCTCAGAATAGCATCTTCATATAGTGATAAGACATGTTTGATTGCACACATTGATGAAAGTTTGTTATGAGATAAGAGACTCTGACATGTAAATTTTGATTGCATTATAAAGATCAGTTCAAGTAAGGCAGTAAGTGATTTACCTAGGATTGTGAAACCTCATAATCCGGTATGTAAGGAATGTCAAATGGGAAAGAAAGTTAGAACAACATTTAAAAGCATTTATGAGAAATCCAATAATGTTCTTGATTTAATTCATATTTATTTATGTGGTCTGGAAAGAACAAGAGGTCTTCAGGGAGATAGATATTTTATGCTAATAATTGATGATTATTCTAGAATGTGTTGGGTTACTTTTCTCAAGGAGAAATCAAAAGCCTTTGGGAAATTCAAGTTATACAAGGCAATGGTAGAGAATGAAACCGACAAGAAAATCAAATGTTTGAGATATGATCAAGGAGGAGAATTTACATCTAGGGAATTTAATACATTATGTGAAGTGAATGGAATCAAAAGACAACTATCATCACCCCAGACACCTCAGCAGACTAGAGTTGTGGAAAGGAAGAACAAAAATATTGTGGATGTATCAAGAACCATGATAATGGAAGCAAATCTACCTCATGTTTACTAGAGAGAAGCAGTGAATACAACGGTTTACACTTTCAACAGAGTTCACATCAAAGGTGAAACCGGTAAGACCCCTTATAAACTATGGTTTGGTCATACTCCTACTCTTAAATACTTCAGAATATTTGGAAGAAAATGCTATATTAGGAGAGATGAGTCTATTGGCAAATTTGATCCTAGAAGTGATGAAGGAATATTTCTTGGTTATTCATCTAGAAGCAAGGCATATAGATGTTATAATAAAAGATTGCAGAAAATCATTGGTGCAAAAGCACCTAGTTTCAGGAGGTTCCATGAGGTCAAGAGTGATGTCATGAGTAATTTCAATAATTTTTGAGTTTGTAAGGTCTATTTGAGTCATTGTAAATCATAATGTAAGGCTATGTAAGCCATTTTTCATAAATTGTCCAAAGGGTCCTCATGAGGTTGAAGTGTTCCAAAGTGTGTTAAAAGATCCAAATAAGGGTAATAAAGATGTAAAATGCATAAATGAGGAGCTCCAAATTGGCTAAAGGATAGTTTTGAGAGTTCCCAAGGATGGGAATCACTATTTAAATGAAATAAGGAGTACATTTTTATTGAAATTGGGAATTCAAAAACCTTTGTTTTGCAGTCCTAAAAAAGTTATTTTCTCTATTTCAAGGCCTTGTACGACCATGTAGGGCCTGGAAGTGGTGTATAATTATTATGAAAAGTTAGGGAAATGAGTTAACTTTATTTTTGCTTTGCTTTGGTGTTTTTTTATGAAGGAATGAATGAGCTAAACTTTATTTTTGCTTTGCTTTGGTGTTTTTTTATGAAGGAATGAATGAGCTATGTTAGTTTTTGTAAAAACAGTTACCTTTAGTCTGATCACTAGTTGCAATCTCCAATCCAGTTCTATTTATGATTTTGCATTTTCCATTCTTGAATTGTAACTAAAATCCTTTTTCCACTAATTAACCAACACTCAAAAGATTATGCTTCAAATCTTCAACATAATAAACATTATCAGTATTGTGCTTACCATCCAAAGATATAGTGCTTCTTCCTTTGATTAAACAAGATTTATCCTCTCCAAATCTTACTAGACCTCCATTACATTCCTAAAATGACAAGAATTTGTTTTTATCACTAGTCATATGATGCGAGCATCCACTATCAATGATCCATTCATCCTTTTCTTCAATTTTTGTTTCTAGTGCCTACTCTACCAATTTGACAATAGGTGCCAGTTGATCTTCTTTTATTGCAACAAATGCCCATCCATTATCTGTAGGATCTTCATCTAAATCATCTGTAACTCCTTCATCAACATAGTAACATGATTTATCTTAGTTTTTCTTAAATTTGTATCTCTAATATTCAAGGTTAGGCTTATATGTCATTTTTGCTTCCTCTCTCAATCTTGCATGTCTATCAAAACATCCAGATGCTATATGACCAATTCTATTGCAATCAAAACATTTGAAAGGTGCTTTACCTTCATACTTACTTCCTATTGGACCTTTAGGCATCTTCCTTGTAAATAGTGCTTCAAGTTCTTCTAGTTCTTCATTTTCCCTCTTGATATCTTCAAGTTATTTTGCATAAAGTGTTTTCCAATCAAATTTGTCAAATGATGATGCTTTGAAAGCTAAATTGGTCTTGACTGTAGCAATAGGACCAAATTCCTCAAGCTCAAATGTTGAAAGTTTTCCAACCAAGGTACCTCTAGATACTTATGTATTAGGCATTGTTCTCAATTCATTAATAGCAATTACTTTCATTTTGTAAGCCAGTGGAAAAGCTCTTAAAACTTTAGAAATAATTTAATCTTCACTTAAAGATCCTCCACAACATTATATTCCTTAAAAAATTTCATTCTCTTTCCATAAAAGCAGAAATTATTTCATCTTCTTCCATTTTCAAATTTGTATACCTAACCCGGTAACATTCCAGTTTTGCAATTTTGACAGTGGTATCTACTTCATTCAATGTTTCCATTTTATCCCAAATAGCTTTAGCAGTAGATTGGTTTGATAATCCCATGATTTTCTGATTTGATAATGCGCTCAGAAGTGCTTCTCTTGCTTTGCAATCATTCTCCAAGTCCTTTGCCAATGTCGATGGATGAGGTTGATTCAAAGTAGGACCAACATAGCCATTGTTTGTAACTTCCCATGTATCTCTTCCAATGTAGTTTAGATGTGTCTCCATTCTAATCTTCCATATACCATAATTATTTTCGTCAAGTTTAAGACAACCCTTCTTGAAAATATTCGTTGCCATAGGATCTCCTCAAGCTGCTAGACTTCTGCAAAAATAGGACTAAGCTCTGATACCAATTGTTAGGAACTAGAAGGACAACTAAGAGGGGGAGTGAATCAATTGTCAATAAATTATAACCCAAATACAAATTATTCTAACTTAAACTTAGTGTTAGTAAACCAAACTTAATGCTGGTGAAACAAATTAGCAGTTTATATCAATAATACCGGTGAAACTTAATGCATGAAATAGAAAGAGAAACAACATCCACAACACATGACATGGAGATTTTGACGTGGAAACTTTGTAAGGCAAAAAACCACAATGGAAAACCTTACCCACAATTAGATGATAGTATTGCAGATAGTAAGTGTATACAAATGAGGTCTGCACATGCAGAAAGGCCAACCGCCTAGAGCTCACTACTCAAACACAAAATAGGATTCACATTGACTATGGTAGGATGGTTAAATCCTATAAAAATGTACTGCTTCAAGGTAGCATTTGCAATGTTGGATTCAGTACCAGTTTAAGCTCTAACAAACACCTTCAAAACCTTCCTTCAACCTCTAGATAATGTCTGCATGATTCACACTAAGATCTGCTCATATGATCTTCAATATTCACACATATATTCATACCATTACCATGTTGCATACATCTATTGCATCTCTAAAATGAGATCTTACATTTATACAAAACCTAAGACCAAATGTTAAGGTCGGCTCACTAAAGATATTACATTTAAATCAATTACAAAATAAGTCTTGATGTGATACAATATGTCGGCCTTAATACAATAGCCAATCAATAAACCATTTCCAAAGCGTGTCGTGTTGGCTTGGAATAGATATCATGTATCGATCCATAACAGACCTATCTACTGGTAATAGCAAATATGTTGACCCGATTAGACCAATAACCAAAACACCAAATACAAACAACCAATCCATGTCTTTGACATAATCAAATGATCTCTAAATGATAACAAATCATCATCATTGTTGGTGAACGTATACCAGTGACTGTGCATAAGCTACTAACCTTATTGTTGAACACAATGTGTCGGTTCAATAGTAAACCAATACAACTAGAGTGCCAAATCAATAATGTAGACCTCCGGAAGGATAAGTGTTGACATCAATGAAAAAATCAATGCAACACATGACGAAGTCATCCATAATACCAACATTCATATTGTCTATTTGTGTAACTTCAAGATTATTTACACTACAACCAGTATAATTAGTTGTTTATCTCTAACCAGTACTCTGTGATAACCAGTATATGCATAAGAGATAACCAGTGGATATTCATCAGTCGACATCAATATGAAGATTAAGTAGAGATTATGTCAGAAGATTCAAGGATAACGGTTCATATATTTAACCCCAACTAGTATTGATTGTTCCAACTGGTATTTGTTAATTGTATGATGAGTTACCACAAACCGTGATGAGTTATCCCATCGACAAATTTTTGGTGGTAATTTTTGTGACAAGTTATGGTCACTTGACCAAATACACTGCACCTAGGAAATTGTGTTATAACTTCCTTGGGCTGACATGAAATTTGAATGGCTATTGATTGACATCAAAATAAATTATTTTGGATGTATGATGATGTTGATAAGTGAAAGAGCTTTGTTGTATGTGAGAGAAAAAAGTGTCAAGTTGCAAATTGTGTTGAATAGTAGTGTTGAATATGTTTAGAAGGATCTGATCAAGCAAGTATTGTGCTACTCAAACAGATCATATCATTCCTATTGTCTTCTAACAATTACAACAGAAGTCAAAATCCCCTAACCGGGTAATCTCTAACAAGATTCAATGGAAAAAACCTCTAATAGGGTGATTCATTAGTTTGGATTCAGAAATCCTCCATCGAGGTTACTCCTAACAGGGTACTATCTTTCATAGGGTACAAGCTTCTAATCAAGCTTTGGGATCTCTAACCAGATTCGCTCGTAGTAGAGCACTTTATAGACCCTAATCGGTCAATTATCTTTTACTGCAAATAGTTAACTTGTGAGTTCCATCTCATCATGGTTTTTACTTATTTGGGTTTTCCAGGTATAAATATTTATTTTATGGTGGATGTTTTACTTATTGTGGATGTTGTTATATCATTTTGGATTATGTGCATTTCAACTAAAAGTTTTGTTAAGTTCATCTATCGGTTACTAGCTGAAGGAGTATCATTTTTAGTGTCACTGATTCACCCCCCCACCCCTCTTAGTACTTTTCAAGTCCATCAAAGACATCCTATTTCACATACCCATTCAAGCAAATTCATCTACAAAGTTATCAACATTTTAATTACATCCCCTTCTTGAGGTGGATTTTACTTTAGATATTTCCTTTCATTTACTTGCAGAATTTTACAACCACTTAGTTAATTCCAAAATGGTGTTTGACCTAAAGGAAAACCCCCAATCCCAAAAACATTTCCCTCTCTTTTTTGTGTGTAGGTTGCAGGTGTGCAACTATAATTATAGGATTAGGCTTCATTTTCAGAGATGAAAAAACCCTTTTCAACGTGCAAATTTTTTGGATTATCATGCATAACTTACGCATGGTCCCTAAAATTGTTGCTTAGATTTACAAGGAAGCTTCGTCTCAACATTCTACTACTAATTCCAGGTGCACAACTTCATCCCACATCTCTATCTCAAGATATAATCATTTCTTTGTCATTTTTGCACTTAGTCTCAATTTGCTTAATTCAACTAGTCTAATACAAAAGAGGGTTAATTTACGTTCCTAATACTTTCCAAATTTACTGCAATTCACTTAGTATTCAATCTCTTACCATTGGGGATTGGATCTAGTGAATTCAACCCCTGTTTTGAATGTAATGTGTGAAAAATTGAAGGGAATCCTTTGTGAAACTTGCATTCCTCTTTGGAGGGGAGTAAAGATTTCCACTTGATCTCCCCTCATCATTTTTCACCTATTACATTTTAGTGAACCTAATGTCTTACATGCTTTACATTGAAAATTATTGCATACTTTATATTTACAAATTTAATTTTCTTGCAATTTACAAAATTAAGTGGTTAATTGTCAAAACCCTAATTTTCAAACATCAACTTGAACTTGTGCACAAATTGGATTTACATTTAATTTCCCGATTTGTGACTATTTTCAGACTTGTCTTCTTGCCTGAAATTCAAATTTTCAATTTCCCTCCTTTTCCCAAAATTCAAAATTTCAAAATTTACTGGTTAGGTCCTAAAACCCTAATTTTCAAATTTAATTGGATTTTGTACAAATTTTAAACAATTTTAGTTTTCTAAATATTATTTAAGGTGGCCCTTGTTGGCATTATGTGAACTGGTATGAGGACATAATGACATTGTGTGTTGTCATTGATGTCAATATGTTGAAGAGGTGAGAACCAGCATATGTGAGAACCGATATAACACTATGAACCGACATTTGTGCCAAAGTGAAGTGGTGTGTTTTTTCAAGGTGAATCGACATATGGTTATGGGAACTGACACATGGAAGTGTTGTATGACTACCGGTTGGTAGTCTCAACTTCAGGGTTTCTGATTGAAGTGCTTCAAGCCTGTGTGGCTCAACCGGTGACTTTGTGTGATGAGTTAGCATGATAATGAAGAACAAATCATGTTGCCACATATGCCTTGTGCACGTGAAGGATCTTGCATGAACGAGATTGTCCCTATCCACCTTGGGAATGTGCAAAGTCTGTAAACGGTGATAACGCATGATGGGTTATCAGCCGCTATGAAATCAGTGGAAAATGAATGATGGAGATTAATGCAGTATGCTCAACAGTCAGGATTGAACCGTTTGAATTCCTTAACCTAATAGGTTTAGGGTTTAGGGTTTAGGGTTTATGTTACCGACTTGTATGTTTTCCTATAAGGTCGATGTTGTGTTTCCTTCTAAAGTTGTTGGCAAAGTTGTGTGTGTGTATCCAAGGGAAGAGATACGTGATTCTTGCCAGACCAGAGGAGAAAAGTGATACCTACAGAGTGTAAGTGCAAAAGGTGAAGAGGAGCTTAAGCGGATCTGCATTGGCATTGGGTGTTGTTACCAGATCATTGTAATACCTGTTGATCTCTAACCACCTCAATAGTTGGAAAATCCCTCAACAAGGTAGCTTTAACCAGCTTGCTATAAATCCTTTAACAGGGTGACTTAAAACCATTGAGTTCTTAAAAACCTCTAACAAGGTAACCTTTAATAGGGTTTAACCCTTAACTGGGTATTCTAGCCATCCCTTAACCAAGTGATCCCTAATAGGATCAGTTCCTAACAGAACCTATTGTATCAGTCTTTAACTGGACAAGGCTCCTAACAGAGTGAACTTCTAAAGAGTTCAAAAACAAGATTGTGGGTATTCATCCCCATCGTGGTTTTTCCTAGTTGGGTTTCCATGTGAAAATTATGTGTGTCATGTGTGATGTTTTCTTCATGTGATGCTATGTTGTTTTCTGTCAAGAGGTGAATCATGTTGATCTAGTTGTTTATATGTATATCTTTGATGGTGGATTACCTATTCATGCATTAGGGTGAAATGGAAATGAAGTGTTAGATTGTATGAGTAGATAAGTGTCAACCGATTTTTGCTTGTCTCAGCTATTCTGGGTTTTGCCAGTTGTACTCTGTTTAAGGACCGGTGTTACTGTTTGCCTATCAATGCATAGTGTCTACAGACAAACTAGTTTAAGAGTGTGTTTTTGTCTATACTGATTCAACCCCCCCCCCTCTCAGTACTGGTTTGGTACTATTTGTTCATCATTTAGTTATCAGCCCTATCCATTAGGTCCGACTTTTCAAAATTGCAATTCAATTTCTTATCTTTTTCAAAACCATAATAGGGTCCTATTTCAACATTCAAACCTTAATTTCACCTATCTAGAGATCGTAAAATCAATCAATATTTTGGGGTTAGCTCTCAAATCATCATAGCTTTCATCCCTGAAAATTTATGAAAAAGTTGGGAGGACCGTGGATAACTTATGCATGGCCCCTGGCTTTTTTCCTAAAATTTTGAGAGACTGTTATGACTATATTTAATTGCTTAAATCTAGAAAATTGGCTAATTTTTTGAATTTTGATCCCTCTAAAATTGAAAACACTTCCCAATTTCAACATTGCAACTTTCAAGGAAACATTTAAAATTAAGTGGTTAATTATAATTTGCCCTAATTTTAAGATCTTAATTTTATCAATTTTAAATTTGAAATTAAGTGGTATCCCATTGGCCCTAATTTTAAATTTCAATCTCTTTTTTATTAAATATAAATATTTCTTGGAGATTGTGTCATTTCTTCTTTCCACAAATTTCAAATTGTATAATCATCATTTTCTTGAATTTTGCATTATTCAATTTTGCAAACTTTGTTCGTAAAATTCAAAATTCAAATTTTCCCTCCAGTGCATGAGTTTTACAACTATTAGTCCTACCTATACTATCTCCGTTAGACGAAGCATTAGAATTAACGATTCCCAAGGTTTAATTCCTGAAGAAATGGAGCCTAATTTGGGTGACTTCTACAATGATGATTTTGCTAATTCTTCCCATCCTAATAACATCTCTATCCACCCAATTAATGATTCCCATTAGGAAGAAAAATATTTGACTAGAGTTTCTATAGATCAACTTTCAGAATTGGACAATCAATTGGACAATTTCCAACAATGGATGTCCCAAGAATATCCTGATAGTGAATCTCTTCCATTAATTGAAGGTCTAAAATGCATGATTCAAAGTGATAATAATGAAATTGATATATTGTGTGGTATTTATCACATTGTTGATTCTAATGTTATGCCTATGAAGAGTTGTGTTGAGAACCTAGGTTATTCACAACAACCTACACAAATCAATCATTATATTCCTTTGACCACTTTTATGGCTAGTATTCCTACTTTCACTTCAAACATTATGGCTACTTCAACTCAAAATGTCATATCTACAACCATTAGTCATGGGGTCAATCCCTCTTCTTCATTCAATTCTCCATCTTTATCTATGCCTTCAATGAGTATTCCTATTGTCTCTCAACCAATCAATGTGACACAAGGGGGCAATTCATTCAATCATTTTACTCCTCCTTTTAATGTCACGTTCCCTACTCAATCATCACCTATGCCTAATTACCATAGTGTCCCACCACCTTATTCTTAATCAATTCCTTCTTTCAATAACATCATGTTGATAAACTTATAAGGCACTGAGAGGGGGGGGGTGGGTGAATCAGTGCAAAAAAAAACTTAATAAATCTGATAACAACTTTCACCAACTTGAAAATCAATAAGAATGCAAGAAATATAACCACATAAGAAAACATCCAACAAAGAATGAAAACCATAACACAATGATTTTTCACGTGGAAACCCAAATGGTAAAAACCATGGTGGGAATTAGTACCCACAAGGATCAACTATCCTGCAGTATAGAGATCTGACCAGTTAAGGTCATACAATCACCCTGTTATGGGCACACTTGGTTAAGAGTGTTTTAGCCTAGTTAAGAGCTATACAATAAGGCCTGCTAGGACCCAGCCTTGTTAGGATCTACCCACATTACTAGGATTTACAAACACAAGATAATGTGTCACCTTGTTAGAGGATTTCACCTTCGGACCTGCTAGGATCCTACTGCACCCTGTTAGGAGTGACCTTGTTAGAGGATTTTCTTGTTGAGATTAGTAGGAAGACAACAAGTTCAATTTATTTGAAGTTAGCACCTATGTACTTGATTAGATCCACTTCTACTTAGCTTCTATCATTGACTAAACATCAAACCCTAACTTCTCCTTCAACTACACAATCAAATTTTCACTCTTGATACATCAAATCATACAATTTACATCACCTTATTAAGAACTATGTTAAATTAGTTAAGAACCTTGGAACAATTCCCTAGGTTCATTGAATCTAGTCACCTTTTACATTTTCCCACTCATTACACTTTTCTTATGTCAGAAAAATAATACATAACTTTTAAACATAACAATAAGTCTATCGGTTATCAATAAAACTATCTTTGCACACCGGTTCTCTGTTCTTCCTGATTGTGACTAGATAATCCTTCATAACTCTCTCAATACACCAATTTTGTTGATTTGGTTTGGAACATATGTGCATTTTCCTATCTCCAACACTCCTATAAAACCACAACATCTAACTCTTCTCCAATAGTTTATATCGGTCAGATTATCATCTCTCTGTTCATGTTTACCAGTTGAGAGCAACTTAGTAGTTTTGTTGTCTAACTAATTCCACTACCAATCAGGCTATACCGGTTGGTCTAGATGACTTAGATGACTAAAAAAACATGGTTTCCATCAATGAAAACACAAATAAAGTCATCTAACAACCTATTACAAATATATCATCATCATCATCAAGCCAACAATCTCCCCCTTTGGCATTGACAACAACACTTAGGAAAGAAATTATCCAAGTGTCACATTACAACAATCATTGACTCAACTCAAATACATAATGAAAAAAAACCCCTTAGCAATTACATGCTATTACAAAAAAATTATTTTGACTGACTTATACTAGTCCCTCTTTGACAGCAATGACAAAGGTAAGCAAATAAATTTGAAACAAATGAATACAACATATCAAAATTTGCATTACCAAATGTATAGGAGTTCAAAAGTTTACAATTACATTTTCAGAAAAATTAGTCTTCAAGACTTTCAAATCATTCTCCCATGTCTCCAAAAGAGTAGATGTAATCTCAATGTGTGTTTGGATTTGATATGCAAGCTCTTCCATAGCATCAAGTGTACTCATTTCTGGTGTAGTCAAAATTGTCTTTGTCTCTTTGTATCCTCTCTGCAAAATTTGTAATTTGGGGACTAGATGAGTTTGTAACTCCAGCAATGATGTAGTCCTCTTAACTTGTTCTACCTCATATGCTTTAATCTTATGTTGTACCTTTATGACATATTTACCAAAAAATTTGGTTGAATCATTTAGAGGATCAAGTGATTCACTCAAACTCTTTAGCTCCTGTTGAGCTTCCTTTCTCTTCTTATCAATATCATCAAGAAATGATGAAAAGTTGCAAATTGCAGAAAGAATTTTACCTTCATTCTTCAAGGCATCTTTGATTTGGTGCATATTCACAATAAAACCTACTTTGTCTTTGTCAATTGCCTTGATCAATGTCTCAATTCTTTTCTTTTCATATTCTTTCTCAACATTATATAGAACAGCCTCTCTAAGACTTTTCATTTTCTCCCTTGTTGTTGTGACCAAGTAGTCTAGTTTTGCAATGGGAGTTGTGAGATTATAAATTTCAGTCTCTAGTAACAGACTAGAAAATATGTCAACTGCAGTCTGTATAGTTTGAGCTTCTCTCCTTTGAGCCCTTATTATCTTCTTCTTGGCCTTGGATTGCATTGCAGATGCAATCTCCATCAGTTCTATTGGACTCATCATATCCATATTTATTGGTCCTTGAATGTCCATTGTATCATCATATTCATCATCATTAATGATTTTATTTGAACTAAGTGATTGGGGGGTCACTTTCTGCTCCTATTCTTCTTCTTTATGCTTCTCTTTTGTCTTCTTCGGTGACTCTGTAGTTACAACATCAATGTGTACACTCTCCTATGTATCTTTCTAAATTTCTTCATCTTTCTCGGGTTACTCTATGGTTTGCAAATCATTAGTTTGTGAATTCGCTTATGTCTTTATCTTCTCTTCATCTTTACTGGTGATAATAACTTTTGGTATCACTGGTTTCTCTACTACAATATTAGTAACAGATGTGGCACCACCTTCTAGTTCTTTCTCTATTTGAGTAAATATCTCATCAATTTCAAACACATCTGGTAGTTCACCTTCAATTACCAGTGCTTCAGGGATATCTTCTTCCTCTGAAGAATCTATCTACTCTGGTTCCTCCTATTCAAGTCCTAATTTTTTTTTCAAAATTTCCTCAATCTCAGCTTGCACCAATTGGGACTCACCAACAAGCAATCTTGTTAACCTCTTCTTGGTATGAAATAATGGTTTTGATCTTAAAATAATTTCCTGCACTTCCTCCTGGGATGTCTCCAGTTGTAAATGCATAAGTACATACTTTATTATTTCTTTATCCTTCTTAATTGCAATCTGCCATCTAACTTCCAATTTTCTATACAAAGAATTAGGTATTTGTCCTTGTAACTCAATCAATTCTTTGATTCATAAATGAAACAACTGTATCCTCAATTTGTTTCTATTCTTTCTCATCAAAATAGTTATAGTGCTTATGTACACCAATCAATATACCACACTTCCTTATATTCTTCAACAAGTTCTCAAGTACAGTAAGTTTAGTTACTTGTGGCTTAGCAGATTTGACAATGGGTGAACCAACCACTTTAGACTTCTTGCCACTTGCTCTCAATTCTTTCTTACCTCCTTCTGATTTGGTTTCCTTTGCTTCTTCCTCTACTATAGCCTTAAAAGTTCTTTGTGCTTGTTCTTTCTTTCTTTTTCTTATAGCTTTAGGTGCTTGAGGCTTTTCTTCCTTTGTTTTTCTTTTGATTTGTATATTTGGAAGAGGGGGATTCTCCTTCTTGATATCAACACTCCTAGTTTGTCTATTGTTGGAGACATTAGAGGTTCCTACCACAATAAAGGTTCCTACCTTTTGTGCTTCAAATCTAGTTCTTTCTTCATCAATCATCTCCTTTGTGAAACCTTGTGCAATAGAAAATTCCTCAACCTCTTTCATAACCTTTTTGGCCACTACCGGTTTGGCCAATTTAACATGTACCTATAATGATTTCTCTTTAAAAATGTCAAACCTAGTTACACTAGCATCTACCAGTTTAGATAGAAGATGATCAACATAAATAGTCAAGATGTCTTCTTCTACCTCATACCCCATAGGAATGACCCATGAAGTCCTTGGATCTACAGCCTCCATCTGACAAGTATCAGTATCAACCATAAAACAAATAGAGTCTTCATACCTTTTCACAACATGCTCCGATATCCTCTCTCTATCATGCATTTTCTTCTAGAATTCCTTCAAGTAACCCCAAATAATCTTAGTAAACTCATTGCTAAGCATCTTAATCTTGTTCTTGATTTGTAGGGCTACCAGTGTATCCTCAAACCATTGGATATCACCTATACCGAGAAAGTAATTCTGGAAGTAGAAGAACAATCCAATAATTAACTGACCAAATTTGAACTTTTGTCACTTGTCCTTCTTGATTGATTCAAGATTCAACATCAGTTGGGCTCTCAAGGCCTCTTCTAGGTCATAATTAGCATTCTCTTTCAACATCTGGTAAGATGTGTGGATAGAAGCTCCAGGAATGCTATTCATCTGACTTGAATGGTATACTTTGTAGCCAATGACCATGGATGCAAACTTTACTTCTGGATCATCTATATTATTCATTGTCATGGCACGACCATCCCAGTTCAACTTTTTTAGTCGAATAACCTCATCCTTCAAGATTGATCTAAAAACAGGAACTTCATTAGTCACCCATAATCTGGTGATAGCATGGATAGCCTCTTTTGTAGTCTTGTGTGGTCTATCCAACCACATAAATTGATTGTGAATCTTGCTTAGAATATTTCTCACATGCTATTCTTCAAAATCATCTAGAAAGTTTGTAGCATGGTGAAAACCCTTATTGGATACCCTTTTGAATTCATCATTTGTCACTCATTGTTTATCACACAGTAATAAGTATTGATCAAAGATGAAAAATGTGCCCAAATCCTCTAGTTTGCAATGAATATAAGATCAGATGTCCTCAACAGGTAAAACTCTGTAGGGTTCACTGGATATGGCTCCAGTTGGATCTATCTCCATGAACTTATGAGTATGTCTCTTAAACTCTAGTCGAGGCCTTTTGGTAATATTAACAATATGTGGTGTATCCATTGTGAAAAAATCAAACATAGACTCATATTCACAGAGAAATACCTTTAAACTTATTCATAATTAGGGTTCTAGTTTGAATGCACTTCACCAATCCACAAATCTTCACAATCTACTATCAACTTCACCAAAGTAGCAATCAAATGCTCTTCTCTTTTTTTGTTGCTCTCCAAATGTTCTCTCAAAAACACTAAGTAAGAAATGAGATTGTAAAACACCTTTTATTTGCCTTTCGTCAACTACATTTAATGCTAAACCGATTGAATATACCCTAATCACCATCCAAACCTAAAACTTACTATTGGTTGACATATCACATCCAATTTACCGCTTTGAGATGTCACTGGTTCAAAATTGGTTCATAACATCAAAATATGTAGATTTGACTTACCATACACCATTTAGGGGGTCTGGAAATGGATTTGACATTATGCTCCCGCTAAGCTTCATACATAACTTAGTTTACCAATGAAGGGTTCTCCACACTACATGAAGAATTGGAGTCCTCTGATGGTCTCTCCTCACTTTTCTTCCTCCATAGCTTATTCATCTCACTTCTAGTTTCTTCCACATCCACCTTCTTCTTTCCTTTCCAATCAATAGACTGATTAATCAGTTGGTTCAATCTAGCTTTACAAAACCTTGCAATGTGTCCTGGTTTGTGATAGTGGAAACATGTCATTCAAGATGCTCTCTAGGGTCCAACATTGCCTCTATCAGTTCTTCTTTGGAAATTCATAGACACATGACCATAGTTGTGACAGATTGAACATGTCACATTCCATCTATTCTCCATTTCATATGGACTAGAATGGTTCACATAACGTCTCTGCCAAGTAGGATTCCTCTAGTTATTGTAAAATCTTTTCCATTCACCATTTGACCTCTGATCCATGTAAGATCTCTAATTGTTCACTCTTGACCTGTACTCAACAACTCTATGCCCATACTTGTTGCAATTGAAGCAATATCCATCAAAAGTACTACGCTTATATCCTTCATATGCATTAGGTTTATATCCATCAAAAGTACTAGATCTACTTCTATAAACATTTACAATATGACCTACCTTATGATAGTTAAAACATATTGGTTTGTAGGTTCTCTTATCATTGTTCTTCTTGATCTTTGGTGCAGATTTGGCTTCATGCATGGTGTCCTTGGTATCAGATGGCTCTCCTTGTTCAAATGTTGTGTATCCCAAGCCATGTGTATCTATGTTCTGCTTTTGTAGTTGAATATGCTCATCAAGCATAGTAGTGCTCTTATTTAATTTAGCTAGTAACTCATTTGCATTAGCCAACTCCTTGGTAAGCTCTTCATTCTTCTTTGTAAGACTTTCTCTAAGAGACATAGCCATGTCTAGATTAGCTTGTATTTCCTCTTTTTCTTCTCTTTCCTCATGAAGTTGTGCATGTAGGGTACCAATCTCTTGGTTCAGCTTAAAGATCTCATGCTTTGTATCTCTTATTTTGTCTTCAGTTGTCCTCTTGGCTTCCAACTCTTGGCTCATCTTGATGGTAAGGGCTTCCAACTCTCTCCTCATATTTGACTTTTCATCATTTAGCTTTTCCACCTCATTAGACAAGGCATCAATTTTTTCTTCCTTAGATGAAATGCTTTCACTGAGTTCCAACAACTACTCAGCCAACTCTCTTCTCTTAGGTAATGAAGCTGTGTACTTGACCTTTAGTGCATCATGGGCTTCTTCAGATTCTACAAGTCTGATTGAGAACTCTTTGTAACTCATTGAACTTTCCCCCATGTTAGCCTTAGAGATCCTTCCCAAATGGTTAAGCATTAATAGAATTAGGCTTTGATACCAATTGATAAACTTATAAGGCACTGAGAGGGGGCGGGGTGAATCAGTGCAAGAAAAAACTTAATAAATCTAATAACAAATTTCACCAACTTGAAAATCAATAACCATGCAAAAAATATAATTGCATAAGCAAACATCCAACAAAGCATACAAACCATAAAACAATGATTTTTCATGTGGAAACCCAAATGGGAAAAAACATGGTGGGAATTAGTACCCACAAGGATCAACTATCTACAATATAGAGATCTGACCGGTTAAGGTCATACAATCACCCTGTTAGGGGCACACCCATTTAAGAGTGTTTTAGCCTGGTTAAGAGCTATACAATAAGGCCTGTTAGGACCTATCCATGTTAGGAGCTACCCACATTACTAGGATTTACAAACACAAGCTAATGTGTCACCTTTTTAGAGGATCTCACCTTTGTAACTACTAGGATCTTACCACACCCTGTTAGAAGTGACCTTGTTAGAGGATTTTCTTATTGCAACTGTTAGGAAGACAACAAGTTCAACTGATATGAAATTAGCACCTTTGTGCTTGATTAGATCCACTTTTTCTCAGATTGTATCACATGACTAAACATCAAACCCTAACTTCTCCTTCAACCACATGAACAAATTCTCACTCTTGATACATCAAATCATACAATTTACATCACCTTATTAAGAACTTTATTAAGTTGGTTAAGAACCTTGGAATAATTATTTAGGTTCATTGAATATAGTCACCTTTTACATTTTCCTACTCATTACACTTTTCTTATGTTGCCAAAACAATGCATAACTTGAAAACATTGCAATAAGTCTACCGGTTACCGCTCAAACTGTCTCTACTATACCGGTTCTCTGTTCTTCCTGACTGTGACTGGAAAATCCTTCATAACTTGCTCAATACACTGAATCTACTGATGCAGTTTGGAACATAGGTGCATGTTCCTATCTCCAACACTCCTATAAAACTACAACATCTATCTCTTCTCCAATTGTTTGTACCAATCGGATGATCATCACTTTGTTCTCATTTATCGGTTTACAGTAACTTAGCAGTTTTGTTGTCTAATGGATTCCACCACCGATTAGGCTATACTGGTTGGTCTAGATGACTTAGATGACTAAACAAACATGGTTTCCATCAATAAAAACACAAATAAAGTCATCAAACAACCTATTACAACTATATCAACATCATCAAGCCAACAAACACCACCTTCTCAATCAAACATGTCTAACATAAATTCTTCAACCGAAGAAACCATTAATAATCTTTCTCAAACTGTGTCTTCATTGTAACAACAAATCACTTCAATGAGTCAATCCAAGTTTAGTGCACCCACATCTGATGTTGCAAGCCCACTTTCTCTTGATATTGTTAGAGTTGTCCCTCCTAAACATGTTGAAGTCCCTCAATCGGAACTCTATAATAGAAAAGGTGATCCTTTAACACATGTCAAAACATTCCAAACTTTGTGTACTGACTTTGCTTGTGATTAAAGATTGTTTGATGAATTGTTTACTAGAACATTAAGAGATAAGGCTTTACAATGGTATTGTTCTTTTCCTTCTTATTCTATTACTTCTTTTCAACAATTAGCAAATGCTTTTATTCAACAATTTCAAAACAACATAGGCCCTAAAATCACTTTGACTGATTTAATGCATTGTAAACAAGGTGTTAAAGAAAAAGTGACTGATTTCATTGTAAAATACAAGAATTTGTGTTCTCAAATCTCTTTTCCAGTGTCTGATAATGATATTCAAATAATTTTCATTTCTAATTTTCAAAAAGACATTAAGGAAAAAGTTCTCTTTTCTGAATTTACTTCCTTTCCACAATTGTGCACAACACTTCACAATTATCAACTAGCTCTGAGCTAAATGGAGAAATATATTCTTATGGCTCCAAGTGATAAAGGTGAGAATTCTCAACAACCATTTATGAAGTTCAAACCAAACAAAGGCTTCATCAAATTCAATGACACCATCAACAATAACAATGTGAATGCTACAATAGGTGTGCATCCTATTTCTAATTTTTTAAAAAGAGAAATAATTTACTCCTTTGAATGAATCTTTGTATAGCATCATGTCTCATTTGTTACAAATAAATTTTATCAAACTTCCTCCAATAAAACTAGTTGATCCTTCTAAAGCAACTTCACCTAGCTATGATAATAATTCTTTTTGTCAATTTCATCATCAACCTGGTCATGATACTGAATTTTGTTTTTGCATTCAAATGTAAGATTAAAGAATTGATTGATAATAATACTATATCTATGGTAGGTGTGAATGATAAGGGAAACAAATTAGTAACTCCTCCTAATCAAAATCTTAAGATTCTCACTGATCCTTTATTCACTCATACCTCTAACATGATTGAGACTAAACACACTTCTTTCTATCAACTGATTTCACTTTTACAGCTCAAAATATGGTCAATTTGGTAGAGAAACAAGAAACACCTAAGGATCCATGTATCACATTTGATCCTAGTGAGACCATTAGGGTACTTGATGGCCCTTTATAGATAGTTCCAAAGATCCAAGGCAAACCTTGTTGTGGTCTTCTTATTGATCCCTCTTGCATGGTTAATGTCATCACTAAAGAATATCTTATAATTTACATTTGCATCAACCAATCTATGATGATACTAATGTGGTCATTAATTTATTTGATGGATTTTCTTGTCCTACTATTGGTTCTATCACACTTCCTATTGAGGTTCATACTAAATTTATAGATGTCAACTTTGTTATCATTCCTTCATCTAAACAATTCCATGCGACGTTGGGTTACCCTTGGCTATCTTCCATGAAGGCTATTGCTTCTCCAATCCATAAGTGTTTGAAATTGTGAGAGTTGAGAAACATAACACCATAGGAGCCAAAATGATCTCTGCAAGATGAAAAACCTGTTACAAGGAGAAACAAGGAAGCAAATAATAGATAAAACAAATACACAGAAAATATGCTCAAAAGATGAGAGCTCAATATTCACAAAATGTGTAATGTGATAATCCTTACAATACAATGAAAAGAATAATCCTCTAATAGGTCAAGAAACCCTAATAAGGAAAACCTAGGTTTGCACATAATAATTAATAAAAGAATTAATTATTATGCACCTAAAGTTAGCTTAAGTGTAAAAGAGATAAAGGGAGCTTAAATAATTAAACAAATATTGTTTAATTAATCAAGTAAATACCGAAATACTCTAATACCTCCCCTTAAGCTAGACTTGGGGAGATGCTAAAACCTAGAACAACTACTGAAAGCAAAAAAAATGGGTCCTAGCAACAAGGCCTCATCAGGTACACAAATACAACCAAATCTCTTTGAACCGGAGAAATAGAGAAAACCATGTGGGAACAAAACTCTACTCCAAACAGAGATGGAAAAAGCAAGAAGAAGGACTGAAAAAGCCTCTAAACAAGATTGATCCAAAAGATAGGAACAAGAGAAGATCAGAAGAATCGCTGAAGCATGAAGAACCTACAAACACTGTTGAAAATTAACTACTGATCTAAAGAACCTCCACTGAAATAGAACATGACCAGGTAGAGAAGACTGTAATATGTATGAGTGCCCTCAAATGACACTATTGGAATCAAAAGGTAAACAATTGAAATCAAAGATATAGATGGCATGAAAACACCAAAGCTTAAAGAGATAATCAATTGAACCACAGAAGCATTAGAACCGACAGGACAAACCTCCCCATAATTCTGAAAAGGGAGAGGGACAGGTACACTAAAAAGAACGACCAATAAGAACTGCATGATGAAGAACTAGGAACATCAAAGGTGTAGAGAAAGTACATAGTGCCATGGAAGGAACACTCACTTGACACACATCATGAGGTGAATTTCATGGAGGAACACTCACTGGACAAAGGTAGATGGCAAACAAAAGGCAAACATCAACCCCCTCATGGCACTTTATAAGTAGTGCATGTACAATAAGGCAAGATGTGCAAGATCTTAAGTAAATAATGCATGATGGCACTTTATCTTAGTGCATTTGAATAAATGAAGCTACAATGATAAGAAGACTAGAAATAGAAAGGAGAACCAAAAAAGAGACATCCTACTCACAGAAGAGATCCCAGGACCTGAAACAACCAAGATATCCACAGAGTGCTAAAAAGCAAAAAATTGAAGAAAACATTCCTAGAGAAGAATCTGGAAAAAAAACTCATATGGCTGGAAAGTACACAAGACAAGCTTTCCAACGATATAATTTTTTTGAAAAACGGAGTTTGGATGCTCATTCTATGGCTCCCGGAGTGCAAAAAAGAGACCCCACTTTGACTGGAAAAAAACACAGTCAAACAACAAAATTGGAAAAAAATTCTAACATCACGAGGTTCATCTCGAAACCATCTTTTTGATGCCTATTCATTTTTGAAAAATGACTCCGTATGCCCAAGATATGGCCAAAAAACAAACCCCCCCCTTAAAAGGACAAGAGGGAGGAGGTCTGGTGGCTGGAGCCTGACGGAGGTGGCCAGTGGGCAACGTAGTGGTGGCGATCGGGTGGCACCCTGGTGGTTGGCCGGTGGCTAAGTGGTGATCGGTGGTGTTTCCGGCGGCACAGAGGGGTTCCGATGGTGTAGAGAGGTGGTGGGCGGGGGCTAGGGTTGCTATGGCAACGGGGGCCGGGAAGGGGCCGTAGGCGGGAATGCTGGCAGCGGGGGGCTTGCGGGGCCGTAGGGAGGCTAATGCGGGTGACGTAGCGCAGAGGCGGCAGCGACAGGGGCCGGTAGGGCCAGTAGGGGTTGCGGGCGGTGAAGGCCAGGAAGATGCGGCTGGCGGGGAGCTGCGAGAAGGGCTGGTGGGGGTTGAGCTGATGGGAGCCAGAGGGTGAGGTCAGTAGGGGCCAGCGGGGGTTGGACTGACAAGTTCGGTCTGTCGTGCGGCGGTTGGACTGTCAAGTCCTGAACCCTATAAAATTCGAATCCCCAAAAAAATTTGAAACCCTTTTTTTATTGCCCTTTTTGATTTTTTTGATTTTTTTTGAAACAAAAATCATTCGGTCTGCATGCCGTAAAAAGACAAAAAAAAAAAATTAATTTTTTTTCTCGAATTGCGTGCCAGGGTCGTACGGCCTGGTACTGGAGGAAAAAATACTCCTAGATGCTCAAGAGTCAAAACTAAGCAAGTTTTATATGACTATAAGGGTTTTGGGGCCTTATGAGTATGATGATGAGGTCCATTGAGGCCCAAAGTGCTCAGAAAAAAAAAAAAAACCTATCCCTAAGTACAAAAAAAAAACTTCTTAAAACACCAAATCTACTTCCCATGCAAAAATTCTCAAAAACAAGAACAAATAGCTGCAAATCTAAGCTTTGATACCATGTGAGAGTTGAGAAACACAACACCACAGGAGCCCAAATGATCTCTGCAAGTTGAAAAACTTGTTACAAGGAGAAACAAGGAAGCAAATAACAGATAAAACAAATACACAGAAAATATGCTCAAAGGATGAGAGCTCAATATTCACAAAATGTGTAATGTGATAATCCTTACAATATAATGAAAAGAATAATCCTCTAATAGGTCAAGAAACCTTAAAAAGGAAAACCTAGGTTTGCACATAATAATTAATAAAAAAATTAATTATTATGCACCTAAAGCTAGCTTAAGTGTAAAAGAGATAAAGGGAGCTTAAATAATTAAACAAATATTGTTTAATTAATCAAGTAAATACCTGAATACTCTAACAGAAATTTCCCCACAATGGAGAAATGATAACTGTTAACCATAGCTTATTTCGACCAACTGAAAGAATCCCAAGTGTTCCTATTGATTACTTTTGGCCTCAACAATTTTAATCTCTTCCACCAAGAAGTGATGCTTTCTTTCAATCTTACCAAAAATGAAAGAAAGATATGATTTTATCCTTAAGCCAACCTAGAGCTCCAACACTTGATATTCCTATCCTTCTTTAAGATGAAGTTCTTCCCCTAATGGATAGAACTAATACTCCTCCCAAGGAAGATTCCCAACCTATTCCTATGGATGAAACCATGCCTTCTCCCAAGAATAATAATAATATTCCTCCTAAGGTTAGACCTATACCTCCTCCTCATGATGGACCTGGTCTCCTTCCTAAACCAAACATTCCTCCTTTATATGGTGCATTTCCACCTCCTTCCTCTTATAGAGAGAAGAGATTTGCCTCTCCCCTTGTCCAACCTAAAAGACCTCAACTTAAACATCCAATTCCAAAGATGAGAATATTCCTCCTTCAACAAATATACCTCAGTCTTCTCATCCTTCCGCTAAAACTAGATAGAATTTTTGTGTGAGAGAACGTTGATGAAAAAGTCGTGCTAGAGCTCATGAAGTTGTTTCTCAAACTATTCAATCTCCCAAAAAACCAACAGTTGACATGATTCTATTTTCTCCTAAGCAAGATGTTGAACCTAAATCTCCAAATCATAAGCTGCAAAAAACATGTGATGGTTTTACTTCTATTCATGTTAGAGCTCCTCTTTTTTATAAATCTTGATGAAGAAATGGGTGAAAATATTATTCATGATGGCAATACAACTCCTAATGCTTATGATAGTGAATGTTTTCCTTCTTGATACTTGGAGTCACTTAGCGGGCTTTGGCTTTGCTTTGTAATTTTTGGTATTTTTCTTTTCATGACTCATAGTGAGGGGAGCTTTACTACTTGCAATCATGGTTCTCTCTCTCTTGATATTCACATTTACTTTTTAAATCAAAGTCGTAAGATCCTTAGTCCACTGGGGGATTGGTGTATCTTGCCTCCTTGACATGGAGAAAGTCTTTCAATCTTGTCTCCTTGTACTTTACCAGTAGTATTGGCATACAATTATACTCCCGCTAAAGTAGGGGCTAAATGTAGCGTCATAAAATTGACCCTTGCAATTTTCAACCGCATTTGGGTCTTTGTATTAGCAGACGAATCCCTAAGCCTAATCAGAGACCCGAAACATGCTCATGACATCAAAAACTTGCATTTTTCATCATTTTGTATTGCCTTCTTGTTGCTCCTTGTCTTAAGTTAGGGTAGGACAGGGGAATGGTTCCCCTATCCTCTCAAGATAGGGGCATGGTGCCCTTGTCCTGACCCTATTTTTGGCCCCCTTTGATCCCCCCTTGCATTGGGCCTATCAATTTGTGAGCAGGAAAAGGTTTTGCTATGTCGGCCTAAGACGGGAAATTACCTAAACACCCCTAATTGGCAAGTATATAAGGAGCACTTCCCTTCCTATTTGCATAAGAGAAAATAATAAAAATCAAGTGCAAGCAAAATTAAGGTGAACAAGTGAGAGGACTCCATTATCATCATAAAGAATTCAAGCATCGAGCATTTAAAGTCTCCTTTCAAGGCTAGGTGTTGCATTCAAGACAAGGATTCAACCATTGAAGAGGAGATTTGTATCAACATTCAAGACATCCTATTTCACATATCCATTCAAGAAAATTCATCTAAAAAGGTATCAACATTTCAATTACATCCCCTTCTTGAGGTGGATTTTACTTCAAACATTTCCTTTCATTTATTTGCAGCATTTTACAACCACTTCATTAATTCCAAAATGGGGTTTAAACTAAAGGTAAACCCCCAATCCCAACAATATTTCCCTCTCCTTTCTATGTATAGGTTACAGGTGCGTGGCTGTAATTGTAGGTTTAGGCTTTATTTTCAAAGATGAAAAAACCCTTTTCAGCATGCGGATTTTTTGGAGGATCGTGCATAGCTTACACCCGGTCCCTACAATTGCTACTTAGATTTATAGGGAAGCTTCGTCTCAACATTCTACTGCTAATTCCAGGTGCACAACTTCATCCCACATCTCTATCTCAAGATATAATCGTTTCTTTGTCATTTCTGCACTTAGTCTCAATTTACTTAATTCAACTAGTCTATTACAAAAGAGGGTTAATTTACTTTCCTAATACTTTCCAAATTTACTGCAATTCATTTGGTATTCAATCTCTTACCATTGAGGATTGGATCTAGTGAATTCAACCCCTTTTTTGAATGTAAGGTGTGAAAATTTGAAGGGAATTCTTTGTGAAACTTCCATTCCTCTTTTGAAGGGAGTAAAGCTTTCCACTTGATCTCCCCTCATCATTTTTCACCTATTACGGTTCTTAAAGAACAATCAGGTTCCAATCAACCCCAAGTTTTATGATGGCTCTTTGAAGGAAGATACTTCCCCTCTGAAAGTATAGGTAGGTGCTCGTGGTAATCAGAAGGGTGAAACTCAAACAAACACAAATCTGGATGATCGGGCCAATATAACCCTTGATGTAGAAGATAGTCGAAATCCTTCAGTTGACAAGGACAACCTGAAGATGGTGGAAGGAAAAGTTGAAGAGGTTAAAGAGACACCAAAAGATGATATTTCACCAAGTGGTGTCACCAGTGCAAATGTTGAAGGAAAAGATGTAGGAAAAGAGGAATTAGAGAAGGTCAAGGTACAAGATAAGGGCAAAGAGGTGAACAAGGGAAAACAAAAAGTTGATGATGTCTTGGTAACCATGGAAATTGACACACTGAAGCAAAAAGGGAAAAGGATTTTACCTCAAATCTCCATCAATTTTGATGGACCTCTTCACATTGGACAGATGTCTCTGACTGAAAGGTTGATGGTTGTTGTAGTAGTTCAGGCTCAAGCTAATCAAGACTTGGTTAAGTTTGAGAGTGAGGACAAAAAGTTGATTGGGATGTCTGTAAATGTTTTTCAAAAGATGGTACCAGAACAACAATTAGATCCAAACTCTAACCCCTCTAATAGGCTGTTACAGTTGATTAGCAATATTAGTACCAATTTTGAGTCATTGGAAAAATAAACCACCAAGCAAGTATTGGATAGATTCAAGGAGGTGCATATGCAGACATTCTAGAAGATGATTGAATATAATAGGGTCAAATTAAACAAAGGACTACAAACAATCTCTGAGGTATTGAGTGAAGGAGGAAAGATATATAAGTCATGCCTCATATTGCCCAAATTCACATCAGATATATACAAGCAAAATAGTGTTTTCCAAGGAAAGATTGATGGTATATCTTAGTTGTTTGATTCCAATGTAGTCCTTACGAGTAGTATAGAAGGACAAGTGATGGCTCTAATTGATCAAATCTCAAGCCTAAATTCAAAAAAGGATAGAATAGTGAGGCGGGTTGGTGAACTCCAGAACCTTATTGCCCCCTAGATGGACACCATGCTGAGCAACAAAGTAGATTGCATGAATTCAATGGCACAACTAGTTCTGATAGACTTGAAAGATGTGGAGATATATGCTTATGTTTTCAGTGCTTTCATCACAGGTTTAGACAACTTGGAGAATGGGTGGGATGCCCTCTTAGGATTTTGAAGACCCTTTTTGTAGATATATTCAAGTATGTATAGATTATCCATTATATACCATTTTATATAAGTTTTGAGAAGCACCTCAACTTCGGAATTGTTGTCAAAGGGGGAGAGTAGAGTGAAAAATGCACAGAGAATGATACAATTTGTTGTCAAAGGGGGAGCCTTAGGAATTTTTATTCAATCATCCAATGGATACTAATGCATGGATAATGGATTAGGGTTATCATTGATGGAAAATCTTCATGGAAATCCTATCTGGTAGTAATGGATTTTGGTAACTGGCAGAGAGAGTGATTTGGTCATCTATCACCGGTATCTCAGGATAGTAGAGAACTTTTAGTCTGGAATATTTGCAGTAATTATGATGGTAGGATTCATGTATGGGATGATAGGGTCAACATGTAGAAATAATTTTGATATCATTTGGTTGATCCACATATGTTTTAGAGATCCGGTCTAAGCCAACACTTGGTTACACGTTACATTGCATAATATGGATGGTTGACTTGATGAATGTTTTATTTTGTGAGTGGATATATATGACTGGTGTAGAAGATCTTTTTGGTGTGTGATATGATCAAATATTGATCAAGAAGCCTTTTTGGTATGGTTTCGCGTGCACATTCTTGATCTAGTAGCTGACTGAGAACAAGAACATGACAAAGTTACAAAGCAGTTACAGTCTGACTTTTTGCACTTAATCGACACTCATCCAAGCATTATTTGATGCTATTTTGGAGTTCAATCATTGTAGTTATTATTGTAATTGAACCTTTGGTTCTAGGCAGTGTGCTTAAATGCAAGTGCATTCCCCTTATATAATATTTGTGTACTCCTAATCACAATATATGAATATTGTGGGTTCCAATCCCACCATGGTTTTTCCCTTTTCAAGTTTCCATGTAAAAATCCTGGTGTTATGATTTTGTGGTTGATTATCTTGTAATCCTACATTTTACTTTCTTGCATTTTATTTTGGTGGTTTGAGAATAATTTTGAAAATTTATTTACTGGTAGAACACTGATTCACCCCCCCCCCCCTCTCAGTGTTCCTTGATTCCAACATATACTCCATGTTTTTGTGCATATACAAGATTTGATTCTTTTTTTGTGTTTGTCATACTTTCAGGGCATCTAATTAGCAACATAGCACATAGAACTATTGTATTAGTGCATTTTTTGATTTTATTAGTGAATTCAATGGAAATATGAGTGCATATGCTTTCTCTTTTAGTGCATCTAATTTTCTTTGTAGAATTTTAAAATTCTGAGACTAATCTGCATTTTTATGTTTTGTAAGTACATTATACACTGTCAAAGACATTTTAAAACTACTAATGGTGTTTGTAGGGGTTGAAGATTACTTCATTTGGTTAAATTAGGAATCTAGTTTAATTCAAAGGGATACATAACACTATGTATGCTTTGTTTGCAAAGTGATAGGCATATGCTCTCCCCTTAATTGGGTGATCAAAAGCCAAACTCACTCTTTCATTTATCACATTAGGATAAATCCTTTAGTAGGCATGCCCTCCCAAGAAGCCTGTAAGGCCAGTGAGAGGGGAATGAACTAAGTGGGAATGATTAATGCTACGTATTCCAACCCACTATAATCAAAAGTGGTGGTGATGAAAATCACCTCCAACAGTAGTGTTCATTGATATCCCTCCTCCAATACCTTTATGATGTGAAAACACTTTGTTCTAAAGGTTGGGAGCCCTCTTGAGGGAGTTTATCATTGATGCATCGAACAAAAGCCCTTACTACGAGCTTTAAGTGTAGAATCCAAGATAAGTAAGTGTGTGCTAGAAATGTAGGATCAACCTGCATTGCAAGGAAAACAACTCAAACACACACATGGAACTTTGCATTAGAGATTAGAAACCAATAAAAAAAGTTAGTGAATCTAAACTCTCAAAATTGTTCCATGCTCCTCTATCTCTAAAGATTCCTTAGATTCAAGGTGGCCCTCACTTTGAAGAGCACTTGATCTCTTGGATGACAACCTAGAGAATGAGATTTAAATGATTGTAGGATCAAAATGAATGCAACTAAAATCCTAGTGAATGGCGAGATGATGGATGAGAGATAGGATGCAAGATGCAAGACTAAATTCTCAAGATGATGAAGATGATATGAAACTAGGTTGATTCCAAATTGAAGATTAAATGATCAAATTAAGCTAGATGAAGATAAGATGCTATGAAAAGATATGCAATGAAGTTAGATGATATCCTAAAACATGCTAAAATGCTATGTGATGGATGCTTGATTCTTGAAGGTGACAATATGAGCTCCTTAACCTAAAAAATGACTATAATTTGGATGCACAAAAGGATTGGATTAATTGAAGAATGAATGGGCTCTATTTATAGGTAAAATAGAGAATTGGATGGTTGAGATCGAGTAATCTAAACAAGAGCCATGATTGAAAGTTATCAATCCATGGGAAGGATTCAATCCAATCCCAAGTTGACAAATGTCACCTTGAGAGGACTTGAGAGGATGCTAAACAAGCATTAGATGCTTAAAAAGAAATCAAGGATAACCTCAAGGAGTGACTTTTGGCATTATGATGCATTTTGTATGACTGGTGAAATGGTTGTCATTGTTGGCAACGTCAGCTTTTATGACTGGTGAAATGGTTGTTATTGTTGGCAACATCAGCTTTTAAGTCTCTATAGTCCATTGGTAAAGGAGTAAAGAGTAACCAGTGAAGAACAAGAGTCCTTAATCCTATTGGTAGTGAGTAGACCGGTATACAGGGGTTAACCGGCTAAGCAATGACTAGACCGCTATACAGCGGTTAACTAGCTAAGCAGTGAGTAGATCGGTATATAGGAGGTAAATGGCTAAGAAGTGAGTAGACAGGTATATAGGAGGTAACCAGTTAGGTAGAATTGGATCGGTACATAGGCGACAACCAATAGATTTAGAAACATCCAGATAACATCTAGTTGAACCAGCAATCTTCCCTTTTCAATCGGCGAGCTTATCGGCATTAACGGTTGTCTTGACCAATATTCTCGGAATGATTTTTGGAGAGTAATTTGAGGCACAATAATAGATTTTTGAATCTAATTTTTGGAGGGAAAGTTGGTGCCAGAACTAAAGGCTAATATATTCGCATCCTTCATTCTGATTGTGAGCGTTGTCAATGAGAAAAATATATGTGTGAATGTTAACAGGGGAGAAAAATAGAGTGCAACAGATAGAGGTATGATTCAGTGGAGCCGACATCGATCAGAAGAACAGAGCTTGCAAAGTGGATCTATGAGATAGAGGTAGTTTCATCAGACAGGTAAATCATCTTTATTGCCTTCTAACAATTGCAGCATTATAAATCCTTTAATAGGGTGAACCTTAACTGATTCTTTATGTAAAATATATTAACAGAGTCACTTCTAATATGAAGTTGTGGAATCCTCTAGCAAGGTGAACTTTAATAGGTTCTAAGGTATTCTTAATCAGATACCAGTCACTCCTAACAGGGTGATGTTCTCAGAAAGAATTGGTTGTAAGCTCTTAACAGGGCACTCTTTTTCACTATAGTAAAAGATATTGTGGGTTATCCCCATCATGGTTTTCTCCCTCTAATCGAGGGTTTCCACATATAATTGCTAGTGTTATGTGATGCTTATTTGTGCATGCAAATTTCTTTTCTTTGATGTTCTCTAATTTCATGATTAATGCAATGCTTAAGTTAATTTGGAAGGCTAGCTGCAGACCGGTTAGTTTGAAAGTTTAAATTGTGTATAAATAGTTTTGACTGATTCACCCCCCCCCTCCTCTCAGTCACAGGTTAATACTAACAATTGGTATCAAAGCCTAGGTCCTCTGAAGAAAATTTTGATAGCTTGAGGAAAAAAATCATGGAGGAATACCGGTATCAAAAGCAGATTGATGAAGCTAATGAAATGATTGCTTAGCTAAAGGAGAGATTGAGAAAATCACTTGCTTAAAGAAAGGAAATAGCTCATTAACTAAATGAGAGTTGGGATATCATAGATCAACTCTTTGAATAGAGTGGATCTGAAGAAGTAGAAGACGCAATCTTAGAACTGATTGAAAAGAAGAAGAAGTTGATTGAAGAAATCACATATCTAAAAAGAGAGCATGAAATTCAGACCCTGAGAGTGATTGAAATACTAGAAGCCAATAGGATAGCGGAAGAAGTTTTGTCAAAAGATGAAAAATCCAAAAGGCTTGTTGAAGAAGCCCTAAGAGAAAATGATGCAATCATCATTGAAAAAGATGAAGAAATTTGAATTCTCACTTAGGAGAATGAATACATGCATGAGCATCTTCATGACAAAGCAGAGGAAAAGGAGAAGATGATGAAAGAGATTGAACAACTCAAAAATGAGTTGAAAGTTGCAAATGAGAGAAATGAAAAGCTTAGGAAATTTAATGAAAGATCTGAGAAGATAGATGAACAATTAAAAGCTCAGAGGAGAACATAGGAGACAAACGGTCCTGGTTACTCTGGTACAAGTCCTATGGAAACTGGAGAATCGTCTAAATCCAAAAGGATGAAGGATGATAAAAGGAACAATTCATGAATGAAAGGTATAAAGTTTTCTAGTTCTTCTTTCAATCATTGTCGTAAACTAGATCAAAAGTCTAATGTTTGTAGAAATCAACCAGGTAGTCAAAAGAAGTCTTTCACCTTTGATGGTTATTTCTATAATTGTCACAAGTATGGTCACACTGCTTATCTGTGTAGATCTCGATCTAGCAGCATGTCTAATAGAAGAAGCTTTAATGGATATTGCTTTACATGCAATAAGTAGGGACACAAATTTGAAGAATGCATGTTCAATTCAAATGCATCAAGATCACCATTCAAGCCGGTTAGACCTAATAAAAGGAGTAATCGGTCCAATGCCACTAGTTCCACTTGTTGTAATTTTGGTCATGGTGTAGCTTATTGTAGAATGAGAATTGGATAGATAAATAATGCAGGACCATGGAGGACAACTGGTATGGAATGTTTCAATTGCCATAAGATTGGTCACTTATCCAAAGAATGCAGGAATCGATCCTATAACCGGTCTGAAGACAGGAACCAGTTTGGCAAAAAGAAAGGGCAAAATGACTTGAAAGGAAAGAAGACAATTGAAGAAGTGTGGAATGAAATGAAAAAGACATGGATTAAGAAGGAAGAAAGAAAAGAAGGAGAGAATCTTTCTAAAACTAATTCATCATCCACCAGTAATGACAGTTCCTCCTCAAACTAGGTATATCGATGCTCAGGGGGAGCACATATGGTAAGATCATTATTGAATCCCCTCAACCGATATGAGGTTACATCTATCTGCATAGTTTATATGCATGCAATTTGTTTAAAGCTCTTATTTGGTAAATGTTTTGAGGGTTAGTGTAAATATTGTTTGTGTATCGCTATCGATAACAAGCAACCAGTAAGAAGTTAATCGGTATACCTTAAGTTGTAAATAGTCAAAATTGTTCTAACTAGTCATTGTATTGAAGCATTGATAAGCCTTAACAGATAAATAAAAAAATGACAATACATTTCATTTACCTTGCTTTCTTAAGAACATTCTTGAGCTCTCATGTGACCTAAGGTGATCAAAATCTTGCTAGCATTATTTGTGCGAAGTAATCAAGCAATGTGATAGTGGTGATTGGCAACCCTAGAGGAGAAGGTATTCTAAGTATTAAAACCCTGTTTTGAATAATTTGTTTGAAGTTCATCATGGAAACTTTTGTATCGACTCCTGTGTTGGTTGAAGCAATTAAGGAACCACAACCCAAGTTTAAAATACATCCTATGAAGGCTGGAGATATTGACATGATCGGTGCCCTATCATCTATGCCCTCTAGTGTGTTACTGGTTCAATATATTCGCTCCTTCATTTATTGCAAGCTTGAAGAACTTGGAGACAAATTTATTTGAAATGAATTCAAAGGGTTTTATAATCATGATCTGTTGAAGGCATAATATTTGCATCTAAAGCCCAAGGGTTTGTTGAATGTTATTGATTTTCCCAATCAATTTCATGTCAATCAGGTTAGGTATGTATTAAGAAGAGTGCATGATCAATTTCTATGGCTGGAAGCTGAAGCGCCAATCAAGATCACAAAAAATGTGATTCAAAGAGTAATAGCATTTAGTGCAATCGGTGAAGCATTAACCCTTAAAACAATATCATCCACTGAAGCCATCCAGTTGACTCAATCTCGATGTGATAGGAGAGAAATGACAATCACTCATATTCAAGATGCAAAAGTGAGGTTTTCTTCTGCAGTGTTGGGTTACAGGGTCTATCAATCAAGCCACATGAACAGTGTACCAAGAAGTGCTATACATGCAACCTATCAAATAATCAAGGAGGATGCAACATATGATATTTGTGAGATGATCAGAAGTTTAAGAAGGACAAGAAACAACCATTCAAGTATGGCTCATTATTGGTATGTATATTCTTCTATGTGCAGAATTTCTTTCCCGGTAAGGGCAATGTTTTGTGGTATGAGGATAAACCTATCATGGTTCAGATAGGTGAAATAATTAGGGATTTAGGTGATAATTTTGGGGAAACGGTGTGGGGATATTTTAAATAGTTCCAAATCCAAATGCACAAAAGAGAGAGAATCCCAACCAATATAGTTTAGAAGTACAAGGACAACATTTGTTTTCTTGTTGGCACTAATTGTTGTATCATTCAAGTGGTTCAACCTAGAACCTTTTGGGTACCTACTGTATGCAGGAAAAGTGGGGCTATAAAGCTTAAAATGTGAAAAATGAAGCTCCAAGAGGCTTGTCCACACAGCCATAGGACTTCTTGGTGCAAGTTATGGAGTCATGAGGAATGACTCAACTTCCCAAGGATGGTTCCATGGTTCTCCATCTCATAAGGTCCCTCAAACAAATGCCTTTGCTCTCAGATCACTGAGCAAAGTGACTTAGGGATGACTAATGCAAGAACGAGGGATGCTTATGATTGATTTAGTCATGAAAATGCATCCTATCTATTCATGATTCTACAAATGAGTTAAACTAGATTATAAGATGACAAGATTAGTAGCAATACTATCCTAACATGATATACTAGTTTATGAGTTAAGCTAATGATAAAGGAAATAGTCTAAAATGCTTATTAGATTAATTCCTATTGCAAAGAGAGACTTAGATGTGCTAAAATTCAGCATAAATGAGATACTAAAGCTTACATGGATTTTAGATAATAGATTTCTTAGATTCATGGATCCTCAAAATGGAGGAAGGAGAGCTCTATTTATAGCAAAAATAGGGCAATGGATGGCCAGGATTGAAAGAGTTAATCAAGGGTCAAGATTGAAAGCTATCAATCCATGTTTTCAATTTTCACCAATGAAATGGTGACAATTGTCAACATAAGGTTGGTTGAGAGGAGATGTAAGAAGCATTAAATGCTTGAGAAGACCTCATGGTTACCCTAGGGGTAAGGGTTAAGGTTAGGTTAGGGTTACCCATTGGATAAAGCTTTTATCCAAGGGGTAAACTCTTGTGCAAAGGTTAAAGGAATAACTATGGTCAAACCAATAAATGCTTGATGATACCCTTGGGTTAGATGAAGGTTAAGTTAGGCAAAAAGTCTCTAACAGTGCCACTAAGGGTTAGTTAACCATTAATGGTTTGAAGACTTTGGGGACAAATTTGTAAGAGTCCTTCCAAATTTGGGAGCATTCAACAAGTTATCTTGTTGAATGGATAAAGGATTTAATGCATTTTGAAGACTTTACTCCAAATTTGAGAAGTGAACTCCTCAAATTTAGGGAAAGGGGATAATGGATGGGTTTAGGTTAATTGATTAGGATTAGATGGATTCTAGGAGATGTAAGAAGCATTAAATGCTTGAGAAGACCTCATGGTTACCCTAGGGGGTAAGGGTTAAGGTTAGGTTAGGGTTATCCATTGGATAAAGCTTTTATCCAAGGGGTAAACTCTTGTGCAAAGGTTAAAGGAATAACTATGGTCAAAGCAATAAATGCTTGATGAGACCCTTGGGTTAGATGGAGGTTAAGTTAGGCAAAAAGTCTCTAACCATGCCAGTAAGGGTTAGTTAACCATTAATGGTTTGAAGACTTTGGGGACAAATTTTTAAGAGTCCTTCCAAATTTGGGGGCATTCAACAAGTTATCTTGTTGAATGGATAAAGGCTTTAATGCATTTTGAAGACCTTACTCCAAATTTGAGAAGTGACCTCCTCAAATTTAGGGAAAGGGGATAATGGATGGGTTTAGGTCAATTGATTAGGATTAGATGGATTCTAGAAGAATTTAGGAATAGGGTTTAGGATGCAAGTGGGAGATGTAGGAAAGTGCAAGTGGGTGAGGGATAATAGGATTTAATTAAAATAAAATTAATTTATTTCAATTGTGGTTGCAACTTGCATTTGTAGGATTTTGCAAGTGGGGGTTTAATTAAATGTAAATTTAATTAAATGGGCTAGAAGGGGGATTTAATTAAATGTGAATTTAATTAATGGGCTTAGATAAAAGAATGGTATATTAATTAAATCTTAATTTAATTAATAGGAAGATTTAAGAATAATTAAATGAATAAATTCACTTAATTCATTGTGCAACTTTTATTTGTCTACATTTTGCCCCTCTTTGAGTCGATATGTGAGCACATGTTGATTCAAAGAAAATTTGTCGGATATGATGTCGTGGATATGAAAAATTGATTTGATATGAAAAGTCGATATGATGCCCCAGATTTGATGAACGATATTGATGATGTCCCAGATATGAAGAATTTATTTGATATGAAACTGATATGAAATTGATGTTGATATGATATGATAATGCCCCCTCGAGAGATCATTCATGCATAAAAGGCATGAATGATCTCTCAAAAGAAGAAGAATGCTATTTGAAAGATAGAAGAGTGGATAGTGATTACATGCATGAGTTTGATAAGATTGATTAGATTGATTGGATTGAGATTAAGATTGATCAGATTAAGATCAAGTCTGGTTTTAGATATGACACCTCCTGTATAAGACATGGATGATCGAGCGTGTGGTTTCGAGAATGATACTAGTTGTATAAGACATGGATGATCAAGCATCTAGTTTCAGGAATGATATCACCTGTATAAGACATGGATGATAGAGCATCTGGTTTCAGGAACGATATATCCTGTATAAGACCGATCAAAATGCTTGTTTTTAGGAATGATATATCCTGTATAAGAGCTGATCAAAAAATCTAGTTTCAGGAATGATATATCCTGTATAAGAGTTGATCAAAACAACTAGTTTCAGGAAAGATACATCCTGTATAAGACATGATAGAAGATAGTTTGGAAGAATGATAAAGATAGTTTGGAAGAATGATGAAGATATGAAAGTGAAGAAAGATTCCATGATGATACAATAGATATGCATGTGATGGATGCAATGATGAATGATATGCATTATGTCTCGATATGAGATTCTATGAGGATGATGTGATGCTTAGATAAATGCTATTGATTTTGATTATGACGTGAATGTATGATTCATGATGAGATGAATGAAAATGGGATGTATGATATGATATGTTGTGAGATGTATCTTGAAAATGAGATGTATGATAATGATATACAACTAATTGTAAAATGATATGCAACTAATTATTTTTTAGCATCCTCATTCTGTATTTGTCATCCTTGTATAGCCACATGTTGTTTTATTTCTTTGTATGTATCATCATTGAGCATTGATTTGTTGTGGGATATGTTGAAAATTTATACAAGCATAATGGTATATTTGAACCATAATGACTTGAGAAAAATTTAACTGATTTTTAATTTTGCAAGATAGCACAAGCATCAAGGTATAATTGAACCAGGATGACCTGAGTGCGGATTGCGTATAAACAAACAAGATTAAATCATTTGTATGCGTAAAGTGGAATCATGTCTTCAGTGATATGCTGTGAATCATGTCTTGAGACAAGTATTTACACAATACAGATGATCGCCTCATAGACAGAAAACTAAGAAAAATATTGGAGTTCCTATGATGTTCTCTAGCTTTGAAGCATTGTTGAGAAAATGTAGAGGATCCAACAATTCAAAAAGTTAAAGTGCAAAATAGTCAAAAATTTATGCAAGATGCAACATTTGATATTTCAGAAAATCATCCATCATATTTTTTGAATCCTGTTAAGCGATCAATGTTTTGCTTTGTGATTGTACAAGTGTTGTTTTGCTAGATATGAAGTTTTGAGTTTGCGACAAGTTTTGACATTTCAAATGTGTTGCAAGTTTTGATTACTACCCCTAGTCAAGTGTACTTCTTAATATGGATATGTACAGTGATCACCAAGCCATGGTGGGATGTGGTGAAAGGAACGCGGATAAACCAAGATAGTGACTACGCTAAGTATGGCCTGGATGGATATTTTGCTAAAAATGTCGGGCAATGGCCGATAGTGCCTTACTGTGGAGATAATGGTATGGATATAGATAGAGGAGTTGTCCTCTCACAAGAGCGCCTGTTGCCAGGTTTTCACCAATTGGTTTTATTGTACCTTTTTAGTTACCTTTTTCTTGATTTTTTGGTTTTTATTTTTATTTTTTGACTTTTCCATGCATTAGATTACTCAAGTGTAGTATTTCTTTAGATGAATGTTGTTAGTTGGCTCATCGAGCACATCTCCTTCTAAAGTTGTTAGCTGATAGGAACCTAATCCATAGGCTGATATGATGACATAGGGACCTAACCAATTAGGTTCAAATTTCCCTTTCTTTTCTCGATCTTGTTGATTCTTAGGATTTTCTTTGAGTACTAGGTCACCAATTTTAAAAATTCTGGGAATGACCTTGTGGTTGTAGCTCCTGCACATACATTGTTGATATGCTTTGAGATGAGTGTAGGCACATTAATGTCTTTCATCTAGAAGCTCAAGCTCTTGCAGTCGGTTAACTCAATACTCTTCATCTGGGATTAAGCCTTTGAAAGAGACTCTGAGAGATGGAATTTCTACCTCCAAGGGTAAAATTGCTTCTGATCCATATACCAATGAATATGGTGTAGCTCTTGTATGTGTGCAAATGCTAGTTCTGTAGGCCCAAAGTACTGGATTGAGTTGTATATGCCAATCTTTGCCTGCATCATTCACTATTTTCTTTAGGATTTTCAATATTGTTTTGTTGGATGCTTCCGCCTGACCATTCCCCTATGGGTAGTAAGGTGTAGAGAAATGATATTGTATTTTGAATTTTTCACATTGTTCTTGCACATCTTGGTTCTTGAAAGGTCATCCATTATCTGTGATGATGGAGCTTGGAATTCCATATCTACAGATCAGTTAATTAAGGATAAAAGAAGCAATTTGTTTTCCAGTCATTGTGGTCATGGGGACTGCTTCTATCCATTTTGTAAAGTATTTTGTTGCCGTTATAATGAACTTGTGTCCATTTGAAGATGAAGGATGAATTTTGCCAACCAAGTCTAGTCCCCACTGATAGAAGGGCCAGGATGTTGTGAATGGTTGCAGTTCCTATGCTGGTGCATGTATAAGATTGCCATGGATTTTGCATTTAGGACACTTCTTTGCAAAGTGATAAGAGTCTTTTTCCATTGTTGGGTAGTAATATCCCATTCTTAGAAGCTTTTTAGCAAGAGTAGTACCACTTGAATGTGTGCTAGAGATACCTTCATGAAGCTCATGTAAAGCGGAGTCAAATTCATTACGATCAAGACAATGAAGAAGAGTACCATCTAGACCTCAACGGTACAAAGTATCAACAGTAAGAGTATAACGGGCAGCTTGCCGGATAAATTTGCACTTTTGGTTTCGGGATAGGTCAATGGTTAGGATATTGTTCTTAAGATAGTCATAGATGGGTCCATATAATGGAGAGTCAGAACCAGTCAAGGCATAGATAACATGGGATTCTAGATGGTCATAGGCAGGGGAGAACAGTTGCTCTACTAGGAACTCATAATGATTCTGTTGCTCTGGAATTTGCAGTAGTGAAGAGATAGTAGCCATGGCATTAGCTACTTTGTTATCCAACCTTGGTATTTGCTTGAAGGTGATGTGTACAAAATATTGTTTGAAATCATCCACCATTCGCTTGTAGGGTAGTAGCTTGTCGTCCTTTGTCTGATAGTCATTGTTGATTTGATTGATGACTAGTTGTGAATCTCCATAGACTTTTAATTCTATGATCCGCCATTCTACGACCATTTTGATGCCTATAACCAATGCCTCATATTCAACAATGTTGTTGGTGCATGGAAACATAAGCCTATATGATTTTGGTATAGTGTGTCCTTCAAGAGTGATGAACAGAATGCCAGCACCTGAGCCATGTTGCGTGTAGGATCCATCAAAATATAAGGTTCATTGTTTGGTGGAGATAGCAAGAACGTCTCTGTCTAGAAATTTGATCTCCATAGTTTGTTTTCCAGGTAGTGGTGCTTCAACCAGTTGATCTGCGATTGCTTGTCCTTTGATAGCTCTTTGTTCTGTGTAGTGAATATCAAATTCAATGAGAATCATGACCCATTTAGCCAATCTACCTGTAAGAGCTACTTTACTGAGTAAATATTTGAGAGGATCAATTTTTGCAACTAGCTTAATTGTGTGAGCTAGCATGTAGTGTCAGAATTTTTGAGCAGCAAATACCACTGTTAGACAAGCTTTCTCAATGAATGTATAGTTGAGTTCATATCCGTTCATTGTCCTACTGATATAATAGATAGCTCGCTCTTTGCCTTGTTGATCTTCTTGTGCTAATAATGCCCCCAGTGATATATCTATTGTTGAAATGTAGACAATGAGTGGCTTCCCTGTTATTGGTGGTACTAGAACTGATGGGTTCATTAGATACTGCTTGATTTGATAGAAGGATTCTACACATTTGGCTTCCCATCTGAATAGTATAGTTTTATGTAGCAAATGATTGAATGGTAGACTTTTATCTGCTAGTTGAGTGATGAATCACCTGATTGATTGGAGTCATCCTTGTAGAGATCTAAGTTGGCTGATGGTCTTTGGTGGTGGCATTTCCATAATGGCTTGTACCTTTGTTGGATCCACTTCAATACCTTTAGCTGAAACTATCTAGCCTAGTAACTTTCCTGATGTAACCCCAAAGACACACTTCTTAGGGTTGAGCCTAACTTGGAATTTCTCCAATCGATCAAAAATATTTTCTAAGATGCTTAGATGTTCTTCTCTAGTGAAGGATTTAGCTAGTAAATCATCTACATAGTCTTCCATGAAGGTATGCATCATGTCATGAAAGATTGTTGTCATTGCTCATTGATAAGTTGCTCCCGCATTCTTTAAGCCAAAAGGCATGACATTCCAACAGTACATTCCCCATGGACAGGTAAATGTTGTTCTATCTTGATCCTCTGGGGCTATCTTGATTTGATTATAGCCTGAAAAACCATCCATTAGTGATAGCATTTCATGGCCTACTGTGAGGTCTACAATTATATCAATACTGGGTAAATGAAAGTAGTCCTTTGGATAGGCTTTGTTGACATCTCTGAAATCAGTGTAGATTCTGATGCTGCCATCTGGTTTTGATACTGGTACAATGTTGGAAATCCATTCAGCATAGTCAATGGGTCGAATAAATCTGACATCTAATAGATTTTTCAATTCAGCTTTAACCATGAGTGCTACATGTGGATTCATCTTTCGTAGCTTTTGCTTGATTGGCTTAGCTCCTGGAGCAATGGACAAGTGATGCATGATTAATTATGGATCAATCCCAGGCATATCTATAAATGACCAAGCAAATTTGATTTGCTTTTCTTTAAAAAATTTGATAAATTCTGATCTTTCTGCTTCCATCAGAGATTCTGCAAGGTGTATAGTTTTGGCTGCTACTGTAGTACCAATGTTGATTGATTGAGTGGGCTCAATCAATATGGGTGATGGCTTGTGATAATGCTCAGGAAGAGTGTCAAGTCTCCCATCCTTAGGTGCCTTAAAAAGGTTTTCACCCTCAGATGTGTCCTTTATTTTTACTTTTGTGTGATCTATTGCTGCCATTGACTGGTTTTCAGCAGTAGATCTTTTATTTTGTTCATTTTTGCGACTAAGAGACTTGGCACTCCCCTGATTGCAGACATTGTTACTTTTTTCACTAGTAGAGTCTATTTCTAGGTTAACGGTACATAAGTAATGGATAATGGGTTCGTCATTTGGGAAAATTGGTATATCATGAGTTTTAGGTTCGTCCCAGTCTATGAGGTCAGGAAAGACAAGTGGTAAATAATCATTAGGTGGATCAAGCTTGATTGTTGTAAGTGTCAGGATGGAAGTATCATCATGATTGGCTAGGGTGTTAAAGAAGTTAAGGATTTCGTCGAGGTCTTCGATGGTATCATCTTCCATATAGACTTGTGCATAATGTTGCTGCTCATTTTCCTTAGCGTCATAGATATTTTGTGGACCAAATTCAAGTGGTCTAGATTCTGTGTCACGTTCTTCTTGAGAGATGGGTGTATTACTATCATTTGCACAAAAATCTTTAGTAATATTAGAACAGCTACCCCATTCATATTCATTGGAATCAGTCTCAGAGGTATTATCCCAGATTCTAGCAGTGCTGTGAACTAGTATGTTGTAGGGTGAGAACATGTCTTTGATAATTGAGACAAGTTTGATAGTTTTCTCTGATTTTGTGTTAGATCTTGCTTCCACTCTTTGCATTTGTTCATATACTATCTCTCCTTGGGAAGGAACGATGTAATCCGGAGGGGAGTCTTCTTTGTTGGATGTTGGTTCTTGAATACGATGTACCTCTGCACAAGGTGTTGCTTTCTTTGGAATAATGGGCTTCTCTTGATGGTTCTTTTGTTCTTGATGTTCACGTTCCTTACATATGTTCTTTTCTAACTCAAATAATTCTTCCTACTAGGAGTCTTCCTTGTACTTCTTCTTTACTTTCCACTAGGGTTTTTGATATTTGTGTGGTGCCCTCTTTGGTGGTAGAGTGAGTTCAAAGCCCAATCCTTTTATGTCTTTACTGAATTGTGAAGGAGGATCCAATGGTTCTATGACGCCTTCCTGACACTTACCAATAGGTCCTTTTCCATTGTATCCCATTTGTTGCATGATTAAGTAACCTTTTCCATACAGGTGTGTTGGTATAGCTACTTCCACAGTAGCTACTTGGTCTTCTTCCTCATCTTTGTATAGCCAACTAAGGATATCCTTTTCCTCGAATTCATGTGCTAGAGTGCTAAGTTGAATGAATGTGCCATCAAACTTGGTGATGGGATGAGTTGCTTGATGTGTTGATGCTATAGGTAATCCATGAGATCTAGGTGATGTTGGTAAGTTGGCCAAACACATGGGTTCCAAAGAGTATTCTCCCATGCCTTGTTCTTTGATCTTCATTTTCTGCTTGAAATTTCTAGGTAATGATTTAGACTTATCTTGTTGAATATCTTGTGCTGATGAATTTTGTTTCTCTCTATTATGTGGAACCAAGCTGTCTTGGGCGGCCCCCATAGCATTACAATGTTGAAATGGATTATGATCAGCTGATATAGAAACCTCCTATCCATTATAGGGAAATTTGACACACTGGTGATATGTAGAAGGCACTGCTTGCATTTCATGTATCCAAGGTCAACCTAATAAGAAATTGTATGTGAGATCTATGTCTAAGACCTGGCACATAGTATCCTTTTGTATCGGTCCTACCTGAATTGACAACACCACTATTCCTTTAGATGATCTTTCTTCATCATCATATGCCTTTATGGTGATCTTCTTGCATGGATCAATAGACTCTTCAAAAAAGCCTAATGCATGGATAAGCTTTAAGGTACAAATATTAAGTCCAGCTCCTCCATCTATTAATACTCATTTAACTCAGTTTTTATAGGCCATGACTTCAATATGAAGGGGAGTATTATGTGGATGGCTCAATGAGATATTATCATGCTTAGAAAAACTAAGGTTATGAGGTCCTGTCATATGAGCCACCATGGCTTGGAATTTGTCAGTATCCGGATCTTGAGGTACATTTGTTTCCAATAAGGCTTGCTCCAATATCTCTTTGTGTTTTGGCGAAAGTTTCAGCAACTCAAGTATAGATATTTGAGCAGGAGTTTTACATAGTTGACTGACTAGATCATATTGAATTCTGGGTACGGTGTTTTTTGTTGGCATATGTCCCTTCAAGACATATTTTTGAGCTCTAGTTGTTACATTGATGGATTCATGTTCATGCCTGTCTTTGATTGTCTACAGCTGATATATGATTGATGGTATTATTGTAGATGTGATTGATACAAGCTCCATGTGTATCGTTTGAGATTGAAGCTCCATCTTTGTTGTAGTTTGGAAGAGGATTCTTAAAGGATCCATGGTCACCATTTGTCTTGAGACCATCCACCATTAAATCACCTCTATCAATGATGTCCTGAACAATGTCTTTCAGTCTCATGCAATCATTTGTTTGATGACCTTTGTTGCGATGAAAATCACAAAAGTGTGTCATTCCACCAGGGTGGTTTGATTTGTGGTTCATAGTTGTTGATTGCTAGTAAAGAGATAATTTTGTTTGCTAGGAGTTCTCTAAATGCAAACTCTAGTGATTTTCCCAATGGTGTGTAGATACATTTTTGAAAATTATTGGTGTTACCTCATGAATTGTTATTAGGCCCTTGATTTGTGTGATTGTTTTGGGTATTATTGGTATTGTTTGTGTTGAGTTGATCTTGACTGGTATTTGGTGCATAAGTGTTAGTGCCTGGGTTAGCACCTTTGGGATTTTTTGTAGCTTGTGGGTTACCTAATAATGAAAGAATAGGTTATTTTGATTTTGGATCATTTGATTCAGTTCCTCCTTCATTTCCATTGTTTTTATTTCTGGTCCAGAATCTAGATTTGTCCAAATTGTTGTTGTTTTGGTTATTGTAGTTTGGTGAACTTGTTCCTTCTTTGAATAATTTCAATGTTCGTTTCTTGACACATGCCTCATCTACTTGGATGTCATTCTCAATCAATTTAGCAAAAGATGGTATGCATTGGAGTTTGAGTCTATAACTCATCTCACTATTCAAGTTGTCGATGAAAATTTCCATCTTTTCTTTTTCGGGTACATCACGAGGATATCTTGAAACCATACGCCACCATTGTTGAAGGAAGACCATGAATCTTTCATTGTTTTTCTGTTTGGTATTACAAACGTCTAACATGGTGATAGCATGTTGAATATTATAGGAATATTGAGTTATGAATTTGTTGACTAGTTCATCAAATGATCTGATGGGAGGTGTGATTTTGGATAACCATTCCATTGTTTGCCCTCCCAAGATTCTTGGGAATAACCTCATCAAATAAGTATCATCATGAGCAAATTCAAGAATCATTATGCAGAATTCTTGAACATGATCACGGGGATCACTTTTCCCATCGTACTTGTCAAATTTGGGAACATCTGAGTTTGGAGGAAAAGGTATCATGTTCAACCTTCTGTCAAACGGATAAGGACAAATTTCAGTTAAGGAGTACCGTATTGTTGTACCTTGTTGCATGTCTTGCATTTGCCTTTGTAATATTTGCATTTATTGAGTAAGAGAAATCAAAGGTGCATTGTTTTGCTGAGGGAAGAATTCTTCTCTTGCATTAATTCTAGGCTGAAATGGGGTATGGAACGGTATGTTTTGTTCGGGGATGTTTTTTTCTGGTAGATTTTGCTCAGGAATATCTTGCTCAGGTTCATGTGCATCTTCTTCTCTTTATCATTCTTGATCTTCATAATGTTGAGATCTTGTTCAAAAAATGTCTGTATCAAAGTCCTCCAGAAGTTTAACTCCTTTGCTTGTGAGCAAGAGTAGGTATTTTTCTTTGTCATTTTCCATGAGTCTTTCCACAAGCTTTTGAAATGAAGCACTTTCTTGACATTCTTGAAGAAGTTCTTCAGAAATTTCAATGTCCTCTAGATGTGGACCTTCAAAAGGATTAGATAACCTTCGATTCATGCTTGATTCTGGTGGTGTTTTGCTTTGTTTGTTTCATTGAGAGCGAGTAACAATAGGCATATAGTAGAAACTTTCTGTGATAAAGGGGATAAAATCCTCTTCATGTGTTTCTCAGGGGTTGGTGGTTCAAATCGGGGTATGTTGTAAGTGATGCACTCATCGGGAAAGAATGCAGGATTGATCTTTCCTCCATGATTGATTTGTTGATTGAATGTGGATTTTTGATAGAATGCTCTACTGTTCAAAGGTTCCTTGTCAAATTCGTTTGATTTGTTTTGAATATATAATCATACATGATGAAGGAATGTTTAATGAGATTTGAATATTTGACGATTGATGTATAGAAATTTATTTCTTTTGGCAAGTTTCGAAGAACTTGGTTGTTGTTTCTTCAACTTAGTGTTATGATAAATATTCTTTCTTCTCAGAATATGAGGATTAGTCATGCACAAGCGATCAATGGTTTCCTTTTGAGTTTTTTTTGAATTCAATTTATCTTTTTTTGGAAACTCAAGTTTTACTTTATCAAAGTGAAGGTTTAGATGCCCCCTCACAACAAAGTGCATCAAATGATATGGAGTACGAGCTTTCCCGATATGGAAACTCGATTTGACAACTTAGAGTTTTTAAACAAGTGTGTTTTGGGATAAAAATCCATTTGATTTAAAGGACCTGTTTGCTACTTGTGATGATATTTCCCAATTTTGATAGGATAGATATGTTTATCTTGTGACTAGTTTCAGTTTTTGGACAACTTTTGTTTGATGAGAAACTTGCTTTGGAAATAGCTTTTGATACTCTGTTTTGGTATTCTAATTTGACAAAGTTAAGGCTGATGAAAGGAGGTTTCCGAAAATGTTTTCAAAATTTTCCAATTTGACCTCTATTTTGCCCCCTATTTTTTTGGTTTTGACCATGCGCTGAAACAGAGATGCTATACACTATAGAATGTTCTCAAAGTGCTAAGGAAAAGACCCTACACGCTATGCTTTCCCGTGCTACGCGCTAACTGGTTTTACTAGTTAAATTTGTTTCAACTTTGGTTTCAAAAGATCATGCACTAATATGAGCCATTGATGTGCTACTATTTATACTCTACACGCTAAATGTTGACTTCCACGCATTAAGCTGATGCTTCAACGTGCCAAACTATTTTCAAAATGCGCTAACGGCTACTGCTGATTTTAGATTTTGGTGAAGCGCTACTGTTAAGACTTTACATGCTAAAGATAAGGTTTGATATGCTAAAGTATGGTTCCCACGTGCTAAGATGTTTCTCTTACGCTCTAAACTGCCCTGACTTGATTTTTTTTCTTCAATTTTGGAGTTTTGCCTTGAGTTTTCAGTGATGATAGATGATTTTTTGAAGTAACAAATGAAGACACAACACCAAAGAGACAACCATTTTTGCTTAATTTGAACAACAAGTGTATGTTCTGTGAGGATGTGTTCAAATCCCTAATGTTTTAATAGGTTTGGATACAAAGAATACACTTCAAAAAGACTCTTTATTCAAGGATCATAAGTAATACCATAGCCCACTAGTCTCGATACTCCGTCAGCTCAAACAGCTGTGTCACCCCCTAGAGGGCGCCCATTTTTTCGCCTTTTGCTAGAAATTAACTCAAAGTGAATTGCTTCAGAATTGAGTAGTTATCTTGGGAGATATATGGTGATCTTGGGGGTGGATTCTTCCCCACCCTTGCACTATGATATTAAAAATGTCTGGTTACTAACTCGGCTCAAAGTTTCTATGCTAAGGTTCGTAATCAAGCTTCCTGTTTGGCCATCAGTGATAAAATCCCTCAGGAGGCTTCCTAACCTTTAGAACAAAGGCTTTACGTATCTCAAGGATACTGGGGAAAGGCTAATCGCTATGCGCCACCGTTGAAAAGGACTTTCGTTGCTTTCCACTTTTGATTATAGTGGGTTGGAACACTTGGCTTCAAAGTTGTTTCCCACTTAGGTTGTTTCCTTCACACTGGCCAAAAATGGCTTTAAGGTTTTTTCAACCCCTCGGGAAGGCAGGCCTACTAAAGGATTTTATTAGCAATAAACACTGAAAGTGTAAGAGTAGTCTGGATTTTTGATCACCCAGTTAAGGGGAGAGCATATTCCTTCTACTTTCGTAGCAAAGAAAACAAGTGTTCTTTTTAACTCTTCATTGCAATGATTTGTTAAAATCTATATGGAGATGTTACTCCACAAAAACATGGAGTTTATTTTATCCCTTTAAAGCAATGATTTTCTAATCTAGGAAAAGAACCTGGTCAACAAAGCAAAACTTTGATCTTGGTGGTCAACAAAAGAAATTGATAAAAGGGGAAGGACTTCCCTCTTTAACTTTGAAAACAAAAATTTGACAAATGAGGTTTCTTTTACTTTGCAAAAATTTGAAGTTGATCCTTTTAAACACCAAAGGATGGTGAGGTTTGTTTTTAAAGATTTTTGCAAAATGAAAGATTGTCTTGTTCTTTTTAATAACCCATAAAGGAATTTTTTTCTCCTATGAAAGCAAGAAAGATTTTGATTGTGGTTCTTTTTAGGTACCCAACCAAAATGTGAGTTCAGTTTTAAGAAAAATTAAAAGAGGTTCAAATTTTAACTAACTTATCTAGGTTAGTAAAAACTCTAAACTATGTTAATGATCCTAAAAATGGAGTTCCTATCTGCAAGAAAATTGTTAGAACCCTGTGAAATAACAAGAAAAATCGTTAAACTAATGTGGACTTCAACAAGTCTAATTTCACACTCGGTTACAGCTTTTATTTTTTTGCCTCAGGTTATGATGCACTATAGAACAAACTGCACATGCTACAATGTAATTCAGATGCGCTATCGGATAGGCCCGACATGCTAAACTATTTTTTAGATGCGCTACTCTGTTTATCTCCCGCATCGAGACCTACAGGAAAAGATTAATGGAGACTATGCACTAAGTTAAGGACTTAACACGCTAGAGTATAGACCCCATGCACTAAACAGTGTGTTGGATGCATTGAAAGATTCACCAAATGTGCTAAGGGATGTTCTCGATGCACTAATTCTTGTTTCCCACGTACCTGCAAAAGTGCTTATTTTTTAAAACCAATTTGATTAATGGGGTAGGGCCTCATGGTGGGTGCCAGAAATGTATGCGGGAAAAGCGGGGCTATAAAGGTTAAAATGTGAAAAATGAAGCTCCAAGAGGCTTGTCCACACACCCACAGGTCTTCTTGGTGCAAGTTATGGAGTCATGAGGAATGACTCAACTTCCCAAGGATGGTTCCATGGATCTCTATCTCACAAGGTCCCTTAAACCAATGCCTTTGCTCTTAGATCACTGAGAAAAGTGACTTAAGGATGACTAATGCAAGAACGAGGGATGCTTATGATTGATTTAGTCATGAAAATGCATCCTATCTATGCATGATTCTACAAATGAGTTAAACTATATTATAAGATTACAAGATTAGTAGCAATACTATCCTAACATGATATACTAGTTTATGAGTTAAGCTAATGATAAAGGAAATAGTCTAAAATGCTTATTAGATTAGTTCCTATTGCAAAGAGAGACTTAGATGTGCTAAAATTCAGCATAAATGAGATACTAAAGCTTACATGGATTTTAGATAATGGACTTTTTAGATTCATGGATCCTCAAAATTGAGGAAGGAGAGCTCTATTTATAGCAAAAATAGGGCAATGGATGGCCAAGATTGAAAGAGTTAATCAATGGTCAAGATTGAAAGCTATCAATCCATGTTTTCAATTTTCACCAATGAAATGGTGACAATTGTCAACATAAGGTTGGTTGAGAGGAGATGTAAGAATCATTAAATGCTTGAGAAGACCTCATGGTTACCCTAGGGGGTAAGGGTTAAGGTTAGGTTATAGTCATCCATTGGATAAAGCTTTTATCCAAGGGGTAAACTCTTGTGCAAAGGTTAAAGGAATAACTATGGTCAAAGCAATAAATGCTTGATGAGACGCTTGGTTTAGATGGAGGTTAAGTTAGGCAAAAAGTCTCTAACCATGCCACTAAGGGTTAGTTAACCATTAATGGTTTGAAGAATTTGGGGACAAAATTGTAAGAGTCCTTCCAAATTTGGGGGCATTCAACAAGTTATGGATAAAGGCTTTAATGCATTTTGAAGACTTTACTACAAATTTGAGAAGTGACCTCCTCAAATTTAGGGAAAGGGAATAATGAATGGGTTTAGGTTAATTGATTAGGATTAGATGGATTCTAGAAGAATTTAGGAATAGGGTTTAGGATGCAAGTGGGAGATGTAGGAAAGTGCAAGTGGGTGAGGGATAATAGGATTTAATTAAAATAAAATTAATTTATTTCAATTGTGGTTGCAACTTGCATTTGTAGGATTTTGCAAGTGGTGATTTAATTAAATGGGCTAGAAGGGGGATTTAATTAAATGTGAATTTAATTAATGGGCTTAGATAGAAGAATGGTATATTAATTAAATCTTAATTAATTAATAGGAAGATTTAAGAATAATTAAATGAATAAAATTCACTTAATTCATTGTGCAACTTTTATGTGTCTACACCTACTATGGGTTATGAGGTCGGGGCAGACATTACTAAAGTATATGCAAACATACTGTCTAAACCAGTAGATCGAAAAGCAAAAAAATATGGAACTTATGAGGAGGCAAGCTCCAAAATAAAATAGGAACTTAACGAGCCAATCATACAAAGGAGAGTAAGGAAAATGATTGATACCCTAGACAAAAAGTATGGAGGTGAAGCATCTGGAGCCACTTCTTCCACCGGTACTAGTGAACAAATAGGGGCCAAATCAAACAAAGGTAAAGAAAAAATAGGAGAAAAGAAGAAAATGTTGAAGGCAAAACCCAAGGGTACCACATCTAGCAAGCCGATAGCATACACAAAAGAAAAGGACTCAGATACTCCTTCATCTTCCCCAGGTAAAGATAGAGTGGTAGGAGTGACATATGCAAGAAAGAAAGAGTGAAGGGATAGTTGACACAAAGGCTAATAAGAACCACAAGGAGGATGAAAAGGAGGGTGATAACACTGACACCTAGTTTGGTGTGGAAATAAAAGAAGTTAGAAGAAGTGGTAGAAATGTAGTTACAATTGTTGATGAATTGGTACATGGGATCAAAGTGTATGGAGGTCTATCTGGTGTCGGGAGAAAATATCCCCTTTGCAATGAGGAGGACAAAATAAAAATTGAAGAAGAACTTATCTGGAACTTGCATAAATTTTGCAAAACTCCCAGTGAACTATGTGGAATAATTCCATCAAACTTACAAAATCAAATTGAAGGGAGATGAAAACAACTTTAGCTATTGAGAAAGAGCATAGGATAAAAGAACTCATGGAAGTGAAACATGAGCTTGATTATAATCAAGCATCTATACTGGAAGAAGCATGTATTCAACACTTTAAAATAAGGAACAAGACAGGGAGAGTGGCCATAGGAGATGTCCAAGGTGTGCATGATGAGGGTGTTGCATTATGGAAAACAATATTGAGCCAGCAAAAGGAAGCTGAAGAAGAAATAGCAAAGGGAACAAATCAAGACCAAGGTGCAATTGCCCTTAACAAAGGGAAAGGTAAAGACAAAGACTCTACTTAAGGTTTTGATGTTTTCTTAGTTGATGATATCATCAGTAATTTTGTGTCAGATATTCCTAATTTGACAAAGGATTTAGAGCAATCGGTTGAACACAAATCAACCATTGAAAGTATTGATATTGGTGTTTCACCGGTAAAGGGAACCGCACAAACTAAGCATCTCGGTGAAGATGAAGTCATATTTAAAGATGTAACTTATGAAGATAAACCTCATAGATTTTTGGTAAAAATAAATCCTACTAACAATGAACCTCTTTTGTTAGAAAAAGGTGCAAAGGAAGGAAATCCAAAGGTGATAAATTCATCAATACAACCTGTTGAAGAATCAAAGAAGAAGGAAACCAAGGACAAGGAAGAAAAATAGAAGGAAGCAAAAAAGAAGGAAGAAGAAATGAAGGAAATAGAGGAGATCAAGGAATCAAAACAACACAAGAAGAAGGAGGATTCTTCATCCAGTCAACCTAAAGATGGTAAGAAAATAGTGGTGGACACTCCTCCGATAAAGAGGAAGTTAGATTTAGAAAAGATGAGTGAAAAGAAGAAATCTAAACTCACCACCATAGCCATCTCTGAGGTTGAGGCTGGAGAAAAGGAAGAACAAATAGAGGAGGAATAAGAAGAAGACTCAGTAATAGATATTAAGAAGATGACCCCCAAACAATTAATGAAAGTTTCAAAAAAATTAAAACTTCAAGCTGAAAAGTTAAAACTTAGAGAAAAGAAAAAGAAGACCAAAATTCTTCATACTACAAAGACCATTCTGTCTAATCTCATTCCTGACAATATTGTTGATGACAATGCACCCATCATTGATCAGTTGGGCACTCTTGTCAAAGCAATCGTTTCAGAGGTAACTGATTTGGAGAAGGTTGCAATTAGACGGTATGAAACAAGGAGAGGTGAAAAATTGATGGAACACATATCAATTGGCAAATTTTCTCTCTCCACCAGCACTGAAGAGGTCAAATATATACTACAAGAAGTTGGCCAATTATTGGTCAATTCATCAAGCTTCACTAATTTAATCAAATATCTTGAAGATAAAAAAGCTCAGACTCAAAGGAAAATCCAAGATCTAGTAGGTTCTTTTGATCCTCTTACAAGCTCTGCAATGACCTTTAGTGGAAAGGTCAAATAGTTAACTCATCAAATCAAAAATTTAAAAGAGGAAGAGGATAAATGAGCTCTTAATCTGTTAGAGCTATAGTGCTACCTTGCACCAATCATTGATTTCATGCAAACGAATGACAAAGAAGCAGAAAACCTCATAAGTGCACCCAACTGTAAGACAATAGATGATATGGAGGATTTTGTTATAGTTTTGCATTGACACTTCAACACTATGAAATGGGTGAAGTCTTCATGGGAATCCTCTTTGCAAGCTGCTAAGGAAAATTTCAAAGACATTTTTTCTTTCTTCTCATGAATTCTCTTGTATATTCTTTGTCTTTGATGTCAAAAGCCAGAGTTTGTATATAGACTAAGGTAGATGAAATAGGGATCAGAACCGGCACATACATGACTATTTTGCAGCAAAGTCATTGAACCTTTTCTATAGCGTTTGCCACCAATGCCAAAGGGGGAGTTTGTTGGCATTATGATGCATTTTGTATGAACGGTGAAATGGTTGTCATTATTGGCAACATCAGCTTTTAAGTCTCTACAGTCTATCAATAAAGGAGTAAAGAGTAACTGGTGAAGAACAAGAGTCCTTATTCCTATCGGCAGTGAGTAGATCAGTATACAAGGGTTAACTGGCTAAGCATTAACTAGACCGGTATACAGGGGTTAATCAGCTAAGCAGTGAGTAGACCGGTATATAGGAGGTAATTGGCTAAGAAGTGAGTAGACCGGTATACAGGAGGTAACCGATTAGGTAGAATTGGACCAGTACATAGGCGAAAACTAGCAATATAGGAGTCTCAACTGATAGACTTAGAAACATCCAGATAACATCCAATTGAACCAACAGTCTTCCCTTTTCAACTGGCAAGCTTATTGACATGAATGGCTATCTCAATCGATAATCCGAAAATGATTTTTGGAGAGTAATTTGAGGTGCGATAAAAGATTTTTAAATTTGATTTTTGGAGGGAAAGTTAGTGTTAGAACTAAAGGCTAATATATTCACATCCTTCATTATGATTGTGATTGTTGTCAATGAGAAAAAGATCTATGTGAATGTTAACAGGGGAGCAAAATAGAGTGCAGCAGATAGAGGTATGAATCAATCAAGCCGACACCAATCAGAAGAATAGAGCTTGCAAAGTGGATCTATGAGATAGAGGTAGTGTCATCAGACAAATCAATCATCTTCATTGCCTTCTAACAATTGCAACATTGTAAATCCTTTAACAGGGTGAACCTTAACCGGTTCTAGCAAGGTGAACTTTAACAGGTTCTAAGGTACTCTTAACTAGATACCAATCACTCCTAAAATGGTGATGTTCTCAAAAAGAACTAGTTGTAAGCTCTTAATAGGGCACTCTTTTTCACTGTAGTATAAAGAGATTATGGGTTATCACCACTTTAGTTTTCTCCCTCTAACCAAGGGTTTCCATGTATAATTTATAGTGTTATGTGATACTTATTTGTGCATGCAAATTTATTTTCTTTGATGTTCTCTGCTTTCATGATTAATAAAATGCTTGAATTAATTTGGAAGGATAGTTGCAGACCGGTTAGTTTGGAAGTTTGAATTGTGTATAAATAGTTTTGACTGATTCACCCCCCCTCTTAGTCACCGGTTAATACTAATAGTGACATGATTGGATAATATTATTAAGCAGGGAGCCATGCTATTACCCAAGAGGTAAACTCTTGTGCAACATGGGCAAATGGTTAAGGGACAACTATCATGGCTAAGGGGTGTGGGATTGTAAGAGGCATTAAATGCCTTAAAAGACTTTTGGGACTAATTTGTAAGAGCCTTGTAGATTTGGGGAACTCAACAAGTTAGCTTGTTGAATAAGGTAGAGTCTTCAACACATTTTGAAGACTTTCCCCAGATTTAGAGAAGTGACTCCCCCAAATTTAAGGATGGGACATGATTAGGAGAATAGGACATGATTAGGATAGGATTAGAAGTCTACTAGAAGAATGATTAGGGGAATGTAGGATTTTGCAAGTGGGTAAATAAAAGATTTATTTTAGCCAAAATAAGGGATGCAACTTGCATATGTAGGATTTTGCAAGTGGGGAGGATTTACAAATAAATATTTATTTATTTAAATGCAAAGGGGATTTTAATTAAATGTAGATTTAATTAAAATGGGAAAGGGGATAAATGGAGATCAAAAAAAGGGGGAAAAGGGATTTTAATTAAATAAATCAGATTTATTCAATTAAATGGATAAGGGTGTTTAATCAAACCTTAGTTTAATTAATGGATTAGGCTTTAGAAGAAAGGGGTTTAATCAAATCTTTAATTTGATTAATAGGCTATTTAGAAGAATGGGGATATTAATTAAATCTTAATTTAATTAATTGGAAGAATTAGGGATAATTGAATTAATAAAATTCACTTAATTCATTGTGCAACTTTTAGGTGTCTACATTTTGCTTGTCTTTGAGTGAACATGTGCCCACATGTTGATTCAAAGAAAATCCTCAATTTGTCGCCAATTTTTTTCGATATGATGTTGTCACCAAGTTGTCAATATGATTCCCTAGATATGAAAAATTGATTTTTGATATGATATGTTGATGTGATACTACCGTCGATATGAAGATGATATGGAAATTTGATATGATAATGATGATATGACCCCCTTAGGTGATAAATTGAGAAAAAAAATATGATTTTCGAGGGAGCAGCGTGAAGTACGACGATTTTTGGATTTTTGTGATTTTTTAATTTTTTGTGATATTTGAAAATTTTTAATTTCTTTTGGATTTTTAAAATTTTGGATGTTTGTGGATTTTTTGTTTTTAAAAAAAAAAATTGGATTTTTTTAAATTTATCGCCCAATAGATTTTATTAAAAATGATATCTAAAAATGGGGTTAGGACTATTGTGGGAATAGTGCATACGTGCCCCACACGTCCACTGAGGCATCATAACCGCCTACATCATCACGGGCTATATAAGCCTCCAAGGGGCCCATTTCCACCTCATTTGTACACTTGTCAGTTGAAGATTGGAGCTCTAGAGTGGAGAGGGGAAATGGAACCCCCCTACCATCATCATTGATTCAAGCGAGTTCGATGATTCTAGAGGCCCACGGATTACGACCCACTCGTAAGTTCAATTTTCTAACCCTTCTCATGAATTTTTGAGTTAGATTTGGCTAGTTTTTGCTAGATTTTTGAGTTTTTAGCGCTAGGGTTTTATTTTTCTGCCATTTTAATTTTTTAATTTTTTAGCGCATTTGATGTATCTTTTAGCACATTCAAATTGTCTTTTTGCACATATGATAAATATCATAGCACATATGATTAGTTGTGTAGCGCATATGAGTAGGATTTTAGCGCATAGGAGAAATAATTTAGCATATATGATTTATTTTTGAGCACATATGATGATTTTTTTAGTGCATATGATTAATTAAATAGCGCATTTGAAACAACTCATTTAATTACTGTTTTAGCGCATATGAAATAGCATGCCATTTTTTGAATTTTGAGATATTTTTGACATGTATAATTTTGATTTTTAGGTTCGTTATGAGTTTCTGCACCTTGTCGATGTGTCAGTTTGGTTTGATTTTGTTGATTTAGTATCAATTGGTCATTGTTCATCATTATGGGTCCTTTGTGTTGATATGAGTCAATTTGAGATGGTTCAAATTTTGGTTTGGATCAAGTCAGTCAAAGTTGATATGGTTCAAGATTGATATGGGTCACTTATCGATATGGGTCAATTTCTGATATGGGTCTTGATGTCGATATGGGTCAATTTTTGAAATAGGTTTGTCTGTCAATATGGGTCAAGTTTTTGATATGAGTCTATTTTTTATATGGATTTATTTGTCGATATGGGTCTTGATTTTGATATGGGTCAAAGTCGATATGGGTCCTAATTTCGATATGGGTCAATGTCGATATGGGTCCTGATTTCAATATGGATCAAAGTCGATATGGGTCATGATTTCGATATGAGTCTTGGTTTCATTTTTTATATGGGACTGATTGATTAATTCTTGATATGAAGCTTGGTTTCGATATGGTTCTTGCTATTGATATGAATCATGATTGATTGGTTTTCAATATATGGAACTTGGTTGTTGATATGGTACTTGACTTTTGATATGAGTCTTGATATGATGTTGTTGATTCTCAATATGATGCTTGAGTGATTGATTGATTGATTGATTGATTAGATATTCCTCATGTGATGTTATGATTGTCATCTCTTGGTAGATGCCCTTGTTTGATTGATTTGTCTATTACTTGATTGCTTATGATAGATAAACTGATATAATACCCTTTTTTGATATAGGTCCATCGAGTTGTTCTCTAGCTTCAAGAGAAATACTCGAAGACCTTAGCTATGAGAGCTCACCTGATTGTTGATTATTTGGCAGTGATAGAGACTTATGGGTTGATTCACCTGTTAAAGATGCCTTCCTATTGAAATAATAGGGCTCTACTCACTGTGGTGGCTGAGAGATGGCATAGCGAGCATAACACCTTCTATTTATTGATGGGCGAGATCATAGTGATGCCCAAGGATGTCTATTGGATTCTATGGATTTTGATTGTAGGAGAGTTGGTCAAGTATGATGTGGAGGATGCCGATGGGACATATGCTTTGCGAGAGGTGTTTGTCGATCCACAAATTGCAGGTTACTCAGTGGCATGTAAAGACATGATAGATAGTTGTAGTGTCATAAAATTGCAACCCTGGCAATTTTAACCACATTTGAAGTCCTCACCTTGGTAACAACACCCTCCTTCCTAACTAAGACCCCTTTCCTACATTTTTATCCTTGAAACCCTCCTTGTCTAGGCTTTGTTTCTACTTTAGACCCTATCTGAACCCTAAAATAGGGAAAGACCGAGGTGTGGTGCCCCTATCCCCTAGGACATGGGCATGCCACCCCTGTCACCACCTCTTAGGGTGGCCCTATGTTGGGTTTGCTTGGATTCCTATGCACAATCTGACTTTGGGGTTTACAATTCTTCTTTGTCAGCCTTCGGTGGTTGAAAATTAATCCTTTAGGAATGTATAAAAGGGATTTGGTTTTCTCATTTGCATATAAGGACAATATACATGAAATACACAATAGGTGAAGTGAAAGCTAGGCAGCCTTCATTATCATTATCAAGCATTCAAGCATTCAAGTCTTCTTCATTCATCAATTGGAGAAACATTACAACATTAATTTGCAAGTATGTGTGTGTGTTAGAGTTTCATCATGTTACATGCCATTTCATGCGACACTTGTGATTACATTCAAGAAGCAAAGCAACCATCATCAACAAATTGCAGATCTACAAGGTATACATTTCCATTATTTACATTTCAGCATTTGCAAATACTTTCTTTCAAGGTTGATTCCTCAACTAGGGTTTGACTGAGGCAAACCACTATCCACAACCCTTCTTCCCTTCTTTTTGTGTGTAGGTTGCAAGTGCAAAACTATATCTTTAGATTTGGACTCCATTTACAGAGGCAGAAGAACCCTTTCGTTTCACGGATTTTTTGGAGGACCATGTACACTTTCACCATGGTTCTGATGAATTTTCTCCATATTTGCAGTGTAGATTTGTATCAGTCTAATTAGCTCAGATCCGAAGTTACAGGGCAATCCTAAACCAGTAGCTCCTTATTTTATTCATTTTCTCTCTCTTTTCCAAATAGTCAACAAATCAACTTTCCTATTTACAAAAGAGGTAAAATCACACTTCAACCCTTGCAATCCACTTTGAATTTGCATCCTTGTCTCTCTTGGATTTGGATCTAGTGGATATAAGCCCTTCTTTTGAATGTAAAGTAGAAAAATCATCCTAGTGACTTCTTTTCTCTCTCCTAGGTGGGGAGTCACTAGGGCCCAATTTTTCCACTATACATTTTGGTGAACCCGACGTCTTACACATTAATTCTTATTTCTTATCTAGATCTGATTAATTACAATTTAAATTCCAAATTTTCATTTCCAAGTTTGATCAATTCACAAATTTTAGAGGTTAATTACATAGAAACCCTACTTTTTCATTTTGAGAAAATTAAGCTTGTGGAGTGCAAAATTTTAATTCCTTTTCAGATCTGATTTTTATTTCAAAATTGCAATTGAAAATCTACCTCTTTATTCTAAAAATTCAGTGGTTAAATAATAAAACCCTAATTTTGAAAAAAATTCTATTTTTGACATTTGACTGCAAATTTGACCAATCTAGACATCTCCAAATTATATGTTTTTTTAGATTCCGCAATAATATCATAATACCTATCATCCCTAAAAATTTCAAAAAATGTTGGTCGAACCATGTGCACTTTCACCAAGGTCCTCACTTTTTTCCCAAAATTTTGGGAAACTGAATTGACTCCATTTTTCTACTTAAATCCAGAAAATTGGCATACTATATCAATTCTAACACCTTCTAAGGTCAAATGCAAATTCAAATTTCATCAAATTCAAATTTAAATTAATTTTCATAAAAAGGTCCTAATTTTAGATCTTCTTTTCCAACATATTCAAATTTTAATTAAGAGACTTTCAATGGCAATTAAAAAATTGGATTTACTTGCTCTTTCACATATGATTATATTAATGTTCACATATATTTACTACAATAATATTGTGTTGTTAGGATTTACAAATTATTCTCTTTTCAATTTGATCTCAAAGCTTTCATGTATCATTTATGTTGCATTATGGTGATTTTGTTAACAAAATGCATTTCCTATGTTAATCACCTTAAAGATTTTGTAGATCCTAAACCTAAACATCCTAACCCTTGTACCTCTCCTAGGGTATCTTGTGTGGATGAGATGAGACCTAATGCTTTAACCAATGATCTTTCTAAAAAAGAGAAATCATTAGAAAGTAATATGGACGCATCTTCTCCTCATACACATACCTTTGAGCAAGGTGGGCAAAATCAAAACATCAACATTCTTACATCTTTAGATCCTCCTTATTTCTCCTAAGACCTATTTCCAACATCAAAGTATATTTATGGAAGATGAAGTAATTCATTTTATTCATGATCTTTCCCCTCATATATAAATAACTAAAAATGAGCTTTAGATGATGAAGATGTCCATCCCCAATCTCCTACAAAGGATACACTTGATAAAGGAAAGGAGATTGTCATTTCACATGATACATCTTCTTCATCTACAAATACTTTTCATCCTCCTTATAGATTGGGTTTCAAGGAAATTCATGGTATTGTTCATCCATCTAGTCAATTGCAACATTCTTATAGTCCTGGCTTTCATATAATGACAAAAAAGGTTTTAAAGGACAAGGAATTAGGAAATTTGAGCATGGAATTCGTGTCCCTATAGATCCTCCTACACAAACTACTACAAGAGGCCTAGGAAATGGTACTCCTCTTTCTATGGATTAATTCCTTAGGCTCCAAAACTTTAAAAACCATCTTCAAAGACAACAAATCAAAAGAGCCCGTAAGAATGCTTCTTCTTCAAAACATCATTTTTGTTCATTTCACCAAACCCATGATCACAATGCTAATGATTGCCCTGATTTTCAAAAATCTATTCAAGATGTCATAGATAGTGGCAAAATTAGAATTGTGGATAATCAACCTTCTTATTCTAACAATCCTTCTCCTTCATGTCAAGAAGATATTTACTATCATAAAATATTAGCTGCAACAATCTATTGGAGATTGAAATATGATAAGAACATTTATTTTCCTCCTCAAAATAAAAACAAAAATCCTAAGCAGGAGAAGGGTATTGAATATTATATTTTTCATGATTTGTATTCACATTCTCTTGTAAAATGTTATGCATTTAAGAAATTTGTTCAAAAGCAATATGATCTTGCACACATTTGTCTTACAATAGATCTAGTTGTATTTCTTGGCAAAAACATAGTACCTTAGCACTTCTTTTCCCTTCATGTTTCTCTTCACCCTATGACATAACTAGCCAACTTAACTGAGGGCTCTTTATCATTTGTGGTGGTATTTTTTCAATTTCCCATACTTTGAGGCAACAACATGAAGTCCACTTTTCCTTCCTCTTTCTATACATTTATCATTCATTATTAGATCTCTTTTCTTGCATAGGGTTATTCTTATTTGAGCATATAATTGTTCTTTGGTTTTCCTCTTTTCTTGGAGAGGGGCATCTTTAATGAGTTGTACACTTTTTCTCTTTCCTTCATTCTATTGGAAAATTTACCTCTTCTATGGTTTTGATTATTTGGAAGTATGATATGCCCTTTAGCATGGAATGATCTCTTGAGAAGTATGTATCCCTTCCTTGAGAGGATTTTCTCCAGTAGAAAGAAATATCACTTGAAAATAATCACCATTAGAAGATGTGTAATGTTTCTCCTTGTTCTCCTCACTTGGGGGGCATGGATTTTCACTCCTTTCTCTTTGTTTTTAATCTCATATATCACTATTTCCTTTAGGGGTTTCATTTTTCATATGTGACTATCATTTCTTACAATGGTATGCTTTTATGATTAATCCCCCTTTTGGAATATGTGATGCCTTTTCTCTCTTCCTTTCAAAGATTACCACTTCTTGAGACATGTATTTTACATATACTAATGTCTTTCCTTCCATGCATTCATGAAAGTACATTGTGGACTTTTTTATGTGTAATCTATCTCTAGAAGATTGTGTAAGTTATTCTCATTGTCCCTACACTTGGGGGGAAATGATCCCTCTCTCTTTCTCTAAGGATCCACTTTTCCCTATTATGTGGGTGGTGTAAGTTATATTACTTAATGTCATTCCTTGTGCAAAATTGTTGGTGGTTTGCTCAAAGGTTCTCTCTTATACAAGAGGTGTAAGCCCTTGACTACAACCTCTTTCACACTTGGTAATGTACATCTATGATAAATTCACCCATCCATCTTGGGGGTAAAAGTGAGCCATACCTCATCAAGAATCCCTTTCACCTAGGAATAGGAGGAAGGATTGCACTCTTGTTCTCTCCTTTGCTTTGTTCTAGAAAATGTTATATTTGTCTAAGACAACTACTCTTGGAGGAAGATGTCTTTTGAACAAAGATCTCTTCTCCTCCAAGGATCTCCTTTACACTTATAGCAAGACATCTCTTTCTAACTACCTTATCCTTTCTTGAAGAGTATTCCCTCTCTTGCTTGGATTTATGACATTGTTGCCTAACGGATATCTTCTTTGTGATGAAGGTAGGTATCCTTTTTCTACTTTCCTTAAGATATCAACATCAACCTATGTTGACATCTTAAGGGGGGGAACCCACACTTCTCCTTTGTATTATACTTCTCTTGTGCATTGTACGGTGTGACATTCTTGGAACTAGAGGGCAGCCTCTTAGAGAAAGATGTCATCACTTTTCTGGTACAGTGGAACATTCTTGGAACCAGAGTGCAACCTCATAGAGAAAGATGCATTACTTTTCTTTTGTACATTGGGTCATTCTCAGAACCAGAGAAAAAACTCTTAGAGCAAGATGACGTTGCTTTTCTCTTGTATAGTGGATTATTCTCGGAACTAGAGCAAAAAATCTTAGAGCGATATGACATCACTTTTATCTTATGCAAGATGATTATTCTTGGAACCAAAGCACATACTCTTAGAGTGGGATGTCACACCTTTCTTGACACTTGTACTATACATTCTATACAGGTTGTAGCATACTCGAGAATAGACTCCTATGAGGCACTTCGAACCTCACTTGCACACATGCACATGAGGGTGGGTGGAACTAAAGGTGTTCTCACTCTCCTCCCTTATATGGATCACCTAGATAGACTCTAGGGGCTAGTTTTCCATATCCTTCTCTCCATGGATCACCAAGTTTTAGGGGTGAGACATCCAAGGTTTCTCTCATTTTTGCCTTTCTTCTCATGGATTGCGAAAGTGCGTATTCATGTCCTCTCTCTCCTTCATGTCATGAACCCATAATTTTTCTATTGATGATTCATGGATGATGTCATCTTTTCTCTTTTATATGATCACTTGTGTTTATATGATGGTGTGTGTCCTTGTGTTTCAATTAGTTGCTGGGACATTGGAGTATTGAGGTCTCTTCAGCTAGTCAATGTGTGGTCTTGGGTGTTTTCTTTTTTCGTATGTCTTTTGTACTTTGTCTTGTTTGTTTTGTCCTTTTTGTTTTGTGTGCTCTTTCATATGTTGGCATGAGTTGAGACCCTAAGATTGGGGGATTTTGTCCCTTAAGGTTAGTGATGTCTTATACTCATTGTATTATTGCTCCACATCTCATATTCATCTCCTTCTTTCTTCTACTTTACCAAAAGTATTGGCATAATCCATACTCCTGCTAAAGTGGGGGCTAAATGTAGTGTCATAAAATTGTAACCCTATAAAATTTAACAACATTTGAAGTCCTCACCTTGGCGATGACACCCTCCTTCCTGACTGAGATCCCTTTCTTGCATTTTCATCCTTGAAACCCTCCTTGTCTAGGCTTTGTTTCTGCCTTAGACCCTTTCTGGGCCCCAAAATAGGGTAGGATAGGGGCATGGTGCCCCTGTCCCCACCTCTTAGGGGCCCTATGTTGGGTTTGCCTAAATTCCTATGCATAATTTGACTTTGGGGTTTAAAATTATTCTTTGTTGGCCTTCGGTGGTTGAAAATTAATCCTTTAAGCATGTATAAAAGGGAGTTAGTTTTCTCATTTCTATATAAGGATTATATACATGACACAGACAATAGGTGAAGTGAAAGCTAGGCAACCTTCATTATCATTATCAAGCATTCAAGCATTCAAGCATTCAAGTCTTCTTCATTCATCCATTGAAGCAACATTACAACATTCATTTGCAAGTATGTGTGTGTGTTAGGGTTTTGTCATTTTACATTTCATTTCATGCGACACTTGTGATTACATTCAAGAAGTAAAGCAACAATCATCAACAAATTGCAGATATACAAGGTATACATTTCCACTATTTACATTTCAGCATTTGCAATTACTTTCTTTCAAGGTTAATTCTACAACCGGAGTTTGCCTAAGGAAAAACTATCCACAACCCTTCTTCCCTTATTTTTTGTGTGTAGGTTGTAGGTGCGCAACTGTATCTTTATATTTGGACTCCATTTATAGAGGCAAAAAACCCCTTTTCATTTCGCGGATTTTTCAAAGGACCATGTACACTTTCGCCATGATCCCAATGAATTTTCTCCAAATTTATAGGGAAGATCTGTATCAGTCTAATTAGCTTAGATCCGAAGTTATAGTGTGATCCCAAACAAGTAGCTCCTCATTTCACTCATTTTCTCTCTTTTCCAAATAGTCAACAAATCAACTTTCCTATTTACAAAAGAGAGCAAATCACACTTCAACCCTTGCAATTCACTTGTAATTCACATCCTTGTCTCTCTTGGATTTGGACCTAGTGGATTCAAGCCCCTCTTTTGAATGTAAAGTTGGAAAATCATCCTACTGACTTCCTTTCTCTCTCCTAGGTGGGGAGTCACTAGGGCCCATTTTTTCCACTTTACAACTATTTATGGTGAAAGTGAAAACAACAATATTGAAAGACTAAATGGATTCAACCACAAAAACCCTAGCCTAACAACAACAAAGATCCACCATAACATATGAAGATTACCTAAGACAATGCAAATCAAATGAAATCACAAAGATTATACCATCACATGTCCAATAGGGTTTGGATCTCCATTCTTCCTATCTCCATTGATCTTGCTTGATATATTTGCTCTCAGATTTTATGTGTTCACAAGAGCTCAACAAAGAACGAAATGTGGTTGCAAGTAGGATCGCCTATGTTCAAAAGTGTAGTGTAGTCAAGTAGTCAATGGGGGGGTTTGCATAGATTGATTAGAATGATTGATTAGGGTTGATAATGAAGGAAGCATCTTCTTATATAGAAGATACTATAAGAAATGGAGGGATAAGATTGAGAGGTGTAAAAGAGGTCGGCTATGATTAGAGGGTAGGTAAAAGAAATAATAAAATAATGAAAGGGGTAGGTAGTGTATGAATTAAGAGATGAATGACATGTGTCATGGGTAGAAAAGGTTAATGAATTAATTAAATAAATAAATATTTATTTAATTAATAGAAGGAGTGAGATCAATTAAATAAATAAGATATTTATTTAATTTAGGAAAAGGATAATTTAAATAAATAAATGTATTTATTTAAATGAGAAATAAGGCTAGAAGAGGATAAATGAATTAATTAAATAAATAAAGATTTATTTAATTAATAGAAGAATTAAGCTTAGATAATTAAATAAATAAAATATTTATTTAATTAGACTGGACAATTTTGGGTGTCTATAACAACAGTTATGCCCCACTCCCTTTGGTATTGGCAGGCTTGATTGGTGGTTTCCTTATTCCTGATAGGAGATCACATGGATTATCAGTTGGATGGGGTAGGGTGCTTTGATGGATGGTACATTTGTGGACATGATATGCTTGGGGGATATGTGATGTAGAGAGGATGCTCACTCCTTCAAGGTTTTCTTGTTCTTGGTGTCTCTCTAGGCTACCTCTTGAACCATCCAATGGTTCCCACTAACTCAATCTTCCAAAGGTTTTAGGGCTCACCCTTACTAACCTTCCTAAGGTCCAGAGACTAAGGTGACCACCTCTTGACTTGTGAGTGTCCAACACTCCTTAATTGAGACTCTTCAACCCAACACCTCCTCACACCTTCACCATGAGCCAACCCCCTCTACCTTAGGATCTTTGTAAACTCATTCCCAACACACCTAGGGTTTATTTTTATTTTTGTTCAAACCCTGTCCCTTCAACTAGGTCTTTTGATATTACCGAGTCTAAGCCTGAGGACCAATTTGCATTTTTAGGCCTACTAGGAGAGCTAGTCCAATTAGCCCTACCTATGAGGTATTTTGCACTTATCTTCCAAAAGTCTATAACACCCCTATGAAATCTTTGGCTTTTCAGACACCCTTTTGGGAGTTTCAAACAATATCTTAGAATTGGAAATGGGTTTGGTCTCTAACCCTTCTAACCCTTTTTTAAGACCTAATTTCCTCCTTTTAAGCCTACAAACTAGGGTTTTTCTCAAATGTCTTCACTAGTCCAAAAGTCCAAGAAATATGATGATTTTCTTAGGTCTGTACACCCATAATTATATCCAATACAACATGGTATCAAATCCACCCAATGGATTTACCCATCTAGGGCATGTTGTCCATGTTCCCCATTGCTTGCTAACTCAACATGCCAAGCTTAGGGTATGGTGGCAAAACTGGAGATCAGCCTTCCTTGTCTTAAAAACAAAATGAAAACATACTTTAAAAATCCTCCTATAATTCCACAAGGTTTCAGTATGAGGTTCCACCATGGAATGCTAGGATTGAGCCATAGAGTCTTCAAAACCCTTGTTTCGACGTCTTTAGGACCTGCCTGCAACAAAAATGCCAAAAAAATTGCAAACAAGAACACTTCAAAACCTCAAATCACTATGAAATGGAATATAAGTCTCTTTTCTAATATTTCATGTCTTGGTCTAGGCTTGGAAGTCCGTACAGACCATACAATACCAATGAAACTCAATGTAATTCACTGAAAACACAAAAATTTTGAAGGCTAATCTTGCTCTCCTTACTTCAATTGTTCAAACAAAATTCTCATCAATTATCCCAAGCCTTATATTGGCCTTCGGTTGGTTACAAGTCTCTTTAACTAAAAGAGACAACCAACTAGCCATTGGTGTTTGGAAAATGCAAAAGTTGCAAAGTTGCTATGAGCAACTTTTTGCAACTTTTTACAGCTTTTACATAGTTGAGCAAATTTGGCCCAAATCAAACCTAGGTCACTTCTAAAGGTTCAAATGACCTTAAAACCCACTAAACAACATCAAAAAACCTATTCTAACATAAAATCAACTTATTCTACCAAGTACTCTACTTGGTACCTTTAAGAGCCCATAGGCCAAAATTGGCCAATCAATGACTCCTAGGGTCCTTACAAACATCTAAGTACTTTTTCACAAACCAAATGACCTTATTACAAACCAAGATAACATGATTCCGAACTCCTAGAACCTACACAACAAAATTGCTCAAGTGCTCCTGCACCATGCTTCGGGGGTTAAGAAGAACTCAAGTCTCTTGAGTGGATAAAGCTTGTACAATGGTACCATGTTGTATTATATCTCTCTCTGACATCCATGTAGCCTCTGACTCTATTAACCCTTAGCATTTGATCAGATAGTCTCTATAGACTCCTTTCCTAATCTTTTTCACAACTTTAGAATACAAAATGCATTCCAAAGTGATTGGTTGGCTTGGAGGTAAATCTTGTAACCAGTCTACATCTTCCACATTAGTAGGTTCTTCTTGATTTATTGTTGTCTGAGACCCTTTGTATGGATACAAATCACGTACATTGAAGATTAGGGATATGCCCAAGTTTGGAGGTAACTCTAACTCATAGGCATTATTGTCAAATTTATGCATCACCTTAAGAGGTCCAATCTTCTTCATGAATAGCTTACTAGGTTGTCCCTTGGGTAGCCTCTCCTTCCTCAAGTAGGCCAACACTAGATCACCAACTTTAAAGTGTAGCTATCTTCTTTTCTTATCTGTTAAGGCCTTGTACTTGTCATTGTGTTGTTGCAATGTCTTCTTGACCTACTCATGCATCTCTTTAATATTCTCTACAAAGTTTTCCCCTTGTGCACTCGTATGGTCCATAGGACTGAGGTCTCTAAGCTCCAAGATGCCCCTAGGATGACATCCATAAACAATTTCAAAGGGACTCAGCCTATGCTCCTATTAACTGATTCATTGTTGGCATACTCTGCTTGAACCAATAGTAGATCCCAATCTTGTCCATGTTGTTTGGTGAGACATCTTGACAAGTTACCTAAGGATCTATTAACTACTTCAGTTTGACCATCTGATTGTGGATGGTATGTTGATGAAAAGGAAATTTTTGTGCCTAGTTTCTTCCATAAGGTTTGCCAAAATTGACTTACAAATTTAGTGTCTCTATCACTCACAATGCTAATTGGTAAGCCATGAATCCTCATAACTTCCTTGAATAATAACCCTTCTATGTAGGAGACATCATTAGTGAATTTGCAAGGCACAAAGTGTGTCATCTTGTTGAATCTGTCTACTATGACAAAAATATTGTCATACCCTCTTGGAGTCCTAGGCAAGCCAAGAACAAAGTCCATGCTCAAACATTCCCTAGGTTTAGTTGGTATGGACAATGACTAATATAAACTGCATTGTTGGAGGTTCCCTTAGCTCTCTGACATATGGGACATTGCTCCACAAACCTCTTAACATCTAACTAAAGTTTAGGCCAATGATAAAACTGTCCAACCTACTCTAGGGTCTTGTCAAGACCAAAATGTCCTCCTAAGTTTCCTGGATGCTTTTTCTTGATGATATTGTCTCTCATAGAGCACTGAGGTATAAAAATTAAGTGTCCTTTAAACAAAAGGCCTTCCTACAACATGAAATCAGAATAGGAAACATGACAAACATTAGTAAACTTGGTGCAAACATCATATGCTTCACCAAAATCCTTCTCACCTTGGTATAGGTCTTTGAGATCATTTAACCCCACACTTTGGAGCTGCACTTCTTGGATGGTGAGAACTCTTCTACTTTAGAAATCTACTACCTTATTGGTGATTCCTTTATTTTGTTTGATGGAAAAGGTATAGGCCTACAAGTGCTCAACCCATTTGATGTGTCTTTGATGAAACTTCTCCAGTCCATTCAAGAAGATAAGTGCATGGTTGTCAGTATAAACTATGAATTCTTTAGGAAGTAGATAATGTTGCCATTTTTTAAGGGCTTGCACCATGGCATACAACTCTCGGTCATAGGTAGAATACTTTTTCTTTGCTTCATTGAGATTCTCAAAGAAAAATGCTACTGGATGACCTTCTTGGCTCAAAATTGCCCCTATTTCCAACTTGCTAGCATCACACTCCATAGTAAAGAGCTGATTGAAATCAGGGAGCATAAGGTAGGGTAGTTTTGCTACTTTTTGTTTCAACAACTCAAACCCCTTGGCTGCTGCACTAGTCTGCTTAAACTGACATTTCATTCCTCCTTTGATGGTATTCAATATGGTTGCACATACATGACTAAACCCTCTAGTAAAATTCCTATAAAATGAAGCTAATCCATGAAAACTTCTCACATCTCCTATTGACTTAGGAGTAGGCCAATTGACCATTGCATCTACCTTTGTTGGATCCATTTTCAAACATCCTTGAGAAACTACAAAATAAAGATATATTAGTTCATTTTTGGAGAGCTCACACTTGTCCAAGTTGATCATTCACTTTTATCGATGTAGCTTCCTCAAGACCTAATCCAAATGTTTGATATGTTCCTCCCTTAACCTGCTAAAAATTAGAATGTCATCAAGATAAACAATCACAAATTTTCCAATAAGCTATGCAAGCACTTCATTCATGAGTCTCATGAAGGTGCTAGGTGCATTTGTGAGTCCAAAGGGCATCACCAACCATTCATAGAGCCCCTCATTGGTCTTAAAGGTTGTTTTCCACTAATCTTCAGGTCTGATCCTTATTTGATGATAGCCTAATTTCAAATGCACCTTTGAAAAGTACCAAGCTCCTCCTAGGTAGTCCATTAGGTCCTCAATTCTTGGTATTGGAAACCGGTATCTGGTGGTAATCTTGTTGATGGCTCTTGAGTCAGTGCACATTCTCCATTTTCCATCTTTCTTAGGTACCAAGATAGTACATACTACACATGGGCTTAAACTCTTCTTTATCAAGCCCTTATCTAACAATTATTGCACTTGTCTTTCTATTTCTTCATTTTGAGTAGGTGTCATTTTGTAACCAGCTTTGTTTGGCAAGGTAGCTCCAGGTATGAGGTCTATTTGGTGGTTCACATCTTTGTATGGGGGTAAAGCATCTGGTATCTCATTCACCACAATGTCCTTGTACCGATCCAACAAGGTCTTCACTTCTTGAGGTACTACCAATTTGGGTTCAGTTTTTGCCTCTTCTTTTGGTTTCACTATGATGGCATATCCTTGGTTCCCTTCATGCTTCAACTCATTTAGGAACTCTTTCCCACTAAGAAAGATAACACTTGAACCTACATGTCTTTCTTCTCCCTGAACAACCAAATGATCCATTTGGAACTTCCTACCTTCCTTGGTGATAACATAAGAATTATTCTCCCCATCATGTATGGCTTTGACATCATATTGCCAAGGGCGTCCAAGCAACAAATGGCATGCATCCATACGTAGTATATCACATAGTACCTTGTCCTTACACTCCCCAATTTCAAAATCTACCCAATCTTACTCATCAACTAACACATGTTGTCCTTTACTCAATCATGATACCTTATAATGATTAGCATGTGATAACCTTTTCAACTTGAGTTTATCTACCATTTCAACTACTACAATGTTCTCAGTCGATCATGAATCCACTATGACCCTACAAATCTTACCATATGATCTGTAAGTGGTTTTAAAGAGTGTTTTCTTTGAATAGGCTCTTTGGCCTACGGTACCTTAAACAAGGTTCTTCTTACATCAAGTTTTCTCCATCAAGAACTGGTCCAACTTTGTTGATTAGTGAGGTAACACTTTGATTGTCTTTCTCCTACACCAATTATGTTCTTCTTTCACCTACATAAGAACTTGAAGTCTTTTTAGGACACCGGTTCATTGTGTGGCCCTCTTGATGAAAATGAAAGCATTTACCGATGAAGATTGTGGGTCCTCTTCCTTGAGTACCAAATTTGTCCCTAAAGTTGCTTCTTCCTCTAGAGTTGCCTCTAAAAAGACCAGTCTTGCTAAATTTATCCCCACTATGTTCAGATTGATTTATTTCTTCATTCTTTCCAGAGTTATGACCCCTTCCAAAATCACCTCTTCCTTTAAATCCTCTACCACCTTTGCCTCTTTGATTTAACTCAGTTTTCCTCTTGATCTTGTCCTCTGCCCTCAAGGCCAACTGAAAACTCTTATGAACTGTCTCAGGTGCCATCACGCTAATTTCATCTTGAATGTTTTGTCTTAGACCATTTAGGTATCTTGCTACCTTCTCCACTTCTTCCTCTTGTTTCCTTGCTCTTAGAGTTAGTTTATTGAACTCCTTTGTGTAAGCACTCACATCCATTTCCCTTTTCCTCAAACTCATCAACTTCTTGTGTATCTACACCTCATAATCTAGAGGAAGGAATTGAGTTTTGATTCAGATCTTCATTCTCTCCCAAGAGTTGATCTTCTTTCTCCCATTTTGTTCCCTCTCTTCTTGCATCATGTTCCACCACACTAGAGTTGATCTTTTCAAATTGGTCTTAGCCATATTAACCCTCTTCTCTTCTGCAACCTCCTTGTATTCAAAATAGTTGTTCAAAGATTATATCCAATCCAATAGCTCTTCTCCATTTAGGCTTCTACTATAGATCGGTAAACCATCTAGGCTATCTTTGTTGAGTTATTTAAGGGCATCTAAAAAGATTTGTTGATCTTTCTCCAACTCTTTCTTTTCTACTACCACTCCTATCACATCTACATCTTCACCATCAGTTTCATCACCCCACTCTGTGATCTTGCCCTTACCTTTCTTGGAGTTTTTCTTCCGGGCTTCATTAAGAATGTCTTGGACCAAATTTCTAATGGCCTCTTGACTCATTTCCTTAGGTAGCATGTTGTTGGCTTCTAATTCTACCTCTTGGTCTGACATACACCACTTTTTTGAATTAAGTGGATCTAATACCAATCTGATGTAGAGAGGATGATCACTCCTTCAGGGTTTGCTTGTTCTTGGTGTCTCTCTAGGTTGCCTCTTGAACCATCCAATGGTTCCCACTAACTCAACCTTCCAAAGGTTTTAGGGCTCACCCTTACTAACCTTCCCAAGTCCTAGAGACTAAGGTGACCACCTCTTGACTTGTGAGTGTCCAACACTCCTTAATTGAGACTCTTCAACCCAACACCTCCTCACACCTTCACCATGAGCCAACCCCCTCTACCTTAGGATCTTCATACACTCATTCCCAACACACCTATGGTTGATTTTATTTTGTTTTCCAACCATATCCATTTAACTAGGTCTTTGGAGATTACCAATTCTAAGCTTGAGGACCAATTTGCTTTTTTAGGCCTACTAGGAGACCTAGTCCAATTAGCCCTACCTACGAGGTATTTTGCACTTATCTTCTAGAAGTCTAGAACACCCCTATGAACTCTTTGGCTTTTCAGACAACCTTTTGGGAGTTTCAAATAATATCTCATAATTGGAAATGGGTTTGGTCTCTAACCCTTCTAACCCTTTTTTTAGACCTAATTTCCTCCTTTTAAGCCTACAAACTAGGGTTTTTCTCAAATGTCTTCACCAGTCCAAAAGTCCAAGAAATATGATGATTTTCTTAGGTCTATACACCCATAATGATATCCAATACAACATGGTATCAAATCCACCCAATGGATTTACCCATCTAGGGCATGTTGTCCATGTTCCCCATTGCTTGCCAATTCAACATGCCAAGCTTAGGGTATGGTGGCAAAACTAGAGATCAGCCTTCCTTGTCTTAAAAACAAAATGAAAACATACTTTAAAAATCCTCCTATAATTCCACAAGGTTTCAGTATGAGGTTCCACCATGGAATGCTAGGATTGAGCCAAAGAGTCTTCAAAACCCTTGTTTCAAGGTCTTTAGGACATGCCTGCAACAAAAATGCCAAAAAATTGCAAACAAGAACACTTCAAAACCTCAAATCACCATGAAATGGAAGATAAGTCTATTTTATAATAGTTTATGTCTTGTTCTATGCTTGGAAGTCCGTACAGACTGTACAATACCAATGAAACTCAATATAATTTGCTGAAAACACAAAAAAATTGAAGGCTAATATTGCTCTCCTTACTTCAATTATTCAACCCATTCTCATTAGTTTCCCCAAGCCTTATATCAACCTTGGGTTGGTTACAAGTCTCTTTAACTGAAAGAGACAACCAACTAGCTGTTGGTGTTTGGAAAATGCAAAAGTTGCAAAGTTGCTATGAGCAACTTTTTACAACTTTTACATAATTGAGCAACTTTTACCCAAATCAAACATAGGTCACTTCTAAAGGTTCAAATGACCTTAAAAACAACTAAACAATATCAAACAACCTATTCTAACATAAAATCAACTTATTCTACCAAGTACTCTACCTAGCACCCTTAAGAGCCCATAGGCCAACATTGGCCAATCAGTGACTCCTAGGGTCCTTACAAACATCTGAGTACTTATTCACAAACCAAATGACCTTATTAAAAACCAAGATCACATGATTCCAAACTCTCAAAACCTACACAACAAAATTTCTAAAGTGCTCCTGCACCAATATGTCTGCTTGCCCACTTATATCACGAGCTCCATCAAGTGGTCTATGATAATGTGGCCAGTTTAGCTTCTGTGTGCACATTTCTTCATATATGGGCATGGGAGCATATAGAAATGACTCACCTGATTGCATATAGGTTCAGGCCACTAGGAGTCCCATGTGTGATGATGTATAGCTAGACCACTTCCTAGTCGATGCTCATGAAGTTAGAGTATTAGAGGTGAGCCCTCGATGATATGGATACAGTGGTATGGAGGCTATATCAGCTTTGTGAGCCTTGGCCTGAGGATGGATTGGAGGTCCCATATTTATTTTTGAGAGGTTTTTTGTTAGGGAGGACCCCTTATGTGGTAGAGTGGTTTATTATTTCTTGGGTATATCGACAGTTTGGTCATGTGCAACCTATGTCGTTGGGGATGGTTGTGTAAGCTAGGGTACACAAGGAGAGGACAGATTGGGGGCTGACACTGGATTTTGTGACAACTCAAGCTGAGTTCTATTCCTTGCCATATGTTGTTTGGGACATGCAATTAGGTATTGTAGATGTGGGCATGACAGATGAGTATGCTCACTATTTTATGACGCATAGGCTCCCATGATTGGCAAGGCTAGGAGAGCCTATTTCTATATTGTAGGAGGTGGATGATGATGATTATTATCAAGGCAAAGGTAGAGGTCACTAAGGTGGCAGGTGAGGATGAGGGAAAGGCGGGAGAGGTGGGAGGGGTCTTGTGATTGGTCATGGTTGGTGATCAGGTGGTGATGGGGGTGGAGGAGGAGATGAGGGAGGAGGAGGGAGGGTTGGTGGGTAGGGTATTATCGGGAGAGGATGTGGGTGGAGAGGGTAGGTGGGATGAGGAGGGCCAGTATAGGCTATAGATGTTGTTGCAGTGGAGGCCGAGGAGAGTTTAGGTGATGACAAATCTGAGGGGGAGACTGATGATACTTCTAATGAGGAGACCGAGTTTGAGGAGGTTGGTGGAGGAGGAGGGTTGATTGGATTGGATGGGATGTTAGTGGATGAGGAGGAGGAGGAGGAGGATGTTAAGCTACTTGCACACTAGTGGAGGATAGATATACCCCCACCTACCCCTCGACAAGTTGGTGCTCAAGATCCATAGCCTTCGCAGCCACCGATTGTAAAGATTAGAGTGCCTCTGCATTAGCACTAAGAATAGTTGATAGGATTATAGGCCTTGGGGCTGAGGATACAAGGTCAACTTACATAGGCCCAAGCACAGGTTGCACAGTTTTAGAGACAGGTGACCATGATGTCACTAGAGTGAAACTAGACTAGAGCTGAGAGGGATAGTGCCATGGCCAAGAGGGATAGTGCTTGATAGGATTTGCAAGCAGCACATGCATACATTTCTCAACTCACAGCTAAGCAAGATACTAAGAGGGATCATTAAGGTTGAGCAGAGGAGTTAGTGCATTCCTTTTGATAGGTCACCACACAGGGAGTGATAGGTGAGACTATCCAGAGTCTTGTTTATCAGTTTGAGTGGGATACTTATTCAGGGATTTTTACTTTGCGATAGTGTCGGTAGCTCAACGTGCTCCTATCTTTGTAGCTAGTTCTCAATGGGGTAGATCTCATAGACATGGAGGCAGTGAGGGGGTCGTGGGACCTAGGAAGGATGATCCTAGCAGAAGCACAAGTACAGGTAGCTTGAGCTCTCAGCCGACAAGTTTTGGTGGTGGTCATGTTGATCCTACACATTGATCATGATCACAGATGTTGTATTTTTTATGTATTTTATTGATATATACACACATCATTGTATTTTGATTCTCCCTCTTGATATGGTACATTGTTTTATTTTGATCTCGTTGATATGGTACTTTGATGCTCTTATTGATATGATACTCATTGATGCTTTGATATGATGCTCAGATGATCTCATTGATTATTGATGTTGATTGATTTCTCTGATACTGATATTGCTTGATTTGATGGACATTATTATTGATATGATATCCAGGGACTTTGGACATTTTATTGTTTCATTGATGATTGGCTCTGACTTGTATCGTTGATTTTCCTTTGGGTCAGCATGTGGTAACACATATGCATGATGATATGATAGTAGATATGCTTATAAATGTTATGGATGTAACTACTTTGATTTCAATGAGCTATATGATATGCCTTTGATCTATATGACTTTTTTCTTGGATGATGATGCAGATGATATGACATTTTTTTTTTCATGATCTACATGCTTCTTGGAATGTATGTCTAATGGATGCTATATGTTTGGAAGGTGATATTCCTATGATGGTTGGATTTGATGATTATGATTCTGCAAATGTTTCTAACATGTACTTTTATGTGTTTTGGATAATACGATCTAGAATTCCAAATGTTCTTGATATGATATGCATTATGATAGTGATGTAAAATGCGATAATGATTTGAAATATGAAATATATCTTGAAAATGAGATGTATGATGTGAGATGTATCTTGAAAATGATATGTATGATATGACAATGATAATGATAATGATACGCAACCTAATGCAATTTTAAGATGACAATGATAATTAAATGATACTAATGCAATATTAAAATGAAATGCAACCTAATGCAAGATTAATGCAATATTAAAATGATATGCAACTTAATGCAAGATTAAAATGAAATGATATTGATCCAAGATTAAAATGAAATGATACTAATGCACTATTAAAATTAAATGATACTAATGCATTCTTGTTTCTAAATGTTTCCATCTGTTTTGATCAAAGTGTTAGTGCTTCCCTTGTTTTCATCATCGGGCCTTGATTTGTTGAAAGTTGATACAAGCATCATGGTATAATTAAACCATAATGACATGAGTATAACTTACATGGATTTTGATATTGCAAGATGACACAAGCGTCAAGGTATAATGGAACCAAGACAACTTGAGCGTTGCTTGTGTAAAACAAACAAGAGTTAACCTTTGTCCTATACAAATCCAAAATGTCTTTAGTAATATGTTGTCTGATCACATCTTAAGAAAAATCGGTATAGTAAAAGGCTTCACTCCAAAACAGTAGACAAAAAAAATATCACATTCCTTCCTTGCTTCTCTAGTTGTACGACATCCTTGAGTCACTTAGGAGATATGGTAAGAAAAAATTGACAACCATAAGTAAGCATGCATGCTACCTAAAAAGTATTCTTGTCAAATAAAACATCTTGCAAATAGATCTTTTGTTCAGTTAAAATCAGTTCAATTCCTTGATGTCTAGCCTTCTTTCTTTGTTGTGGTCATTGTTGATTGTTCTAATCTTTGTTATCTTGTTAAGTGTTTGGTTTATGTCTAAAAACCTCAAGGAAAAATTCCCCCAGCGAGGTCGGGATTTTGCCCCTTGTTGTCAATACTACTTTGATATGGATGTGTACACTGATCACCAAGCCATGGTGGGATATGAGTCAGATAACTAATTTGGATAATCGAGGATAGTGACTATGCTAAGTATGTCTAGGATAATGCTGCATGTATAAGTGTTCTACGATGGCTATGGGTTGAGATCAAATGGAGCCAAAGATATGATGTGAGTATCGATAGATAGAGGATATGTTCTCTCACAAATGGCGCATGTTGCCAAGTTTTCACCACTTGTTTTTATTGCACTTTTTGATTTGTTTTTCATTTTTTTTTTGTATTTTCTGATTTATTTTTTTGGGTCACAGGGTGCCTGTTTGCCAAGTTTTCACCCTAGTGAGGATTTTTGATACCTTTTTTTATTTTTTTTGCTTGATCCATGCATTGGATGACTCAAGTGTAAAACTTGTTCATATGGATGTTGTTGATTGGTTCATTAAGAATGTCCTCTTCTAAAGTCGATAACTAATATGGTCTTGATCCATACGGTGATATGATGACAAAGGGCCCTAATCAGTTATATTCAAATTTCTTCTTTTCTCGATCTTGATTTCTAGGATTTTCTTTTAGGACTAGATCACCAATTTTGAAGGCCCTTCGGATGATCTTGTGATTATAGCTTGTGCACATTCTTGTTAGAGTTATCTTGTATTAGTTAATAATCATTTATTTAATGATTAGTCTATTAAACTCTATGCTTAAGCTAAACTTAGGCATTTAATAAATATTGTAGGCATTTAATAATTATTCTCTAATTATTAAATACGCATTATCCCTTTAGGGTTTCTTTAGGGTTGCAAATCTTTAGGGTTTCTATTATCCTTTTATAAAGATTGTATTGTACTTGTTCATTAAATTGATTCCCTTTCTGAATGATAATCTTCTTCTTCAGAGCATTTATGCATTTTTTTTATGTGTCTTCATTCTTCTCTTGTGATAGGTATTTGCATGCAGGTGTTCTTGGGATCTCAAAAGTTATATTTCCTCAACTTCTTCATGGTATCAGAGCCTACATCTGTTGTTGTGTGTTCCTGATTTTTCGGAAGATTTTTTGGAGGAGGGTTTCAAGTTTTTTGAGAGTTTTTTATTGGATCTGGGGTAGCTATTTTGTTTCTGATCATTTTGGGCTCAAACAGACCTCACCATTGAGCTCATAACACCCCAAAACCCCCATTTCCATATATAAATTTCACAAATTTGGGTTCTAAAATTTTTTCTTTGGTTTTGCCTTTTTTGGCACGAATTTTGAGAAATTTGTCAAAAAAATCATTAAAAAAAAAATTTAGAGCAGGTTGGGGAAAAAAAGACCTCATTGTTGGCTTTCGAAGGGCATTTCCAATCATTTTGATAAATAATTCGACCTATTTTGGTGACAAGTGCATCTGGGCCATGATTTTTTCATTGGCACACTTTACGAGGCACAAAAATCTGTATGGCTGTACATGCAAATGCGTCAGAAAATTTTTGTCAAAAAAAATAAATAAATAAAATTATTATTTTTTTTATTTTATTTTTTAACACCCTTTTTATGCCCTAAAAGAGGGGTTTTTTCTTTTGGCCATAACTTGGTCATACGGAGGCGCTTTTTCAAAAACCTTATATTGTCGGAAAGATCTTTTCAAGCTCTCTTCAGATCTGGAGGTTTTAACTTTTAATTTTGCTATTTTGATGGCATTTTTTATTGTCAATTATGTCTCTTCTTATCATTGTAGCATTTCATTTATGCAAACACACTGAGATAAAGTGCCATCATGCATTGTTTACTTAGGAACTTGCACATCTTGTGTCTTATTGTACATGCACTACTTATAAAGTGCCATGAGGGGGTTGATGTTTGCCTTTTGTTTGCCATCTACCTTTTTCCAGTGAGTGTTCTTTCCATGACATTATCCTCATGATGTGTGTCAAGTGAGTGTTCCTTCCACGACACTATGTACTTTCTCTGCACCTTCGATGTTCTTGGTTCTTCGTCATGCAATTCTTGTTGGCCGTTCTTTTCAATGTACCTGTCCCTCTCCTTTTCAGCATTATGGGGAGGTTTGTCCTGTTGGTTATAATGCTTTCATGGTTTGATTCATCAGCTCTTCAGGCTTTGGTGTCTCATGCCATCTGTATCTCTAAGTTTAGTTGTTTGCCCTTGTTTGCCATCTGATTCGAGTAGTGTCATTTGAGGGCACTCATGCAAATTACAGTCTTCTCTACCTGGTCATATTCTATTTCAATGGAGGTTCTTTAGATCAGCAGCTACTCTTCGACAGTGTTTGCATCTATTTCATGCTTCGGTGGTGTTATTCTTGCTTTTCCATCTCTTTTTGGAGTAGAGTTTTTTTCCCACGTGGTTTTCTCTATTTCTCTGGTTCATAGAGATTTGGTTGTGATTGGGTACCTCATCAGGCCTTGTTGTCAGGACCCAAATTTGCCTTCATCATGTAGTTGCATTTTTTGCTTCATGCATTTAGTTTTTTAGCTACTCCCTAAGTTCATCTTAAGGGGGGTGTTAGAGTTATCTTGTATTAGTTAATAATCATTTATTTAATTATTAGTCTATTAAACTCTACGCTTAAGCTAAACTTAGGCATTTAATAAATATTGTAGGCATTTAATAATTATTCTCTAATTATTAAATACACATTATCCCTTTAGGGTTTCTTTAGGGTTGCAAATCTTTAGGGTTTCTATTATCCTTTTATAAGGATTGTATTGTACTTGCTCATTAAATTGATTCCCTTTCTGAATGATAATTTTCTTCTTCAGAGCATTTATGCTTTTTTGCTTTATGTGCCTCCATTCTTCTCGTGTGATAGGTATTTGCATGTAGGTGTTCTTGGGATCTCTGAAGTTGTATTTCCTCAACTTCTTCAATTCTTTGTTGATATGGCTTGAGATGATCAAAGGCACGTTGGTGACATTCATCGAGCAACTCTAGCTCTTGTAACCTATTGACTTCATATTCCTCATTTGGAATGAGGCCTTTCAAGGATACCCAGAGTGATGGAATATCTACCTCAATAGGTAGGATAGCTTCTGATCCATACACCAATGAGTATGGTTTAGCTCCTATAGGTGTGTGGATACTCGTTCTGTAGGCCCAAAGTGTAGGGTTGAGCTGGACATGTTAGCCTTTACCAGCATCATTCACTCTTTTTGAGGATTTTCAAGATTGTCTTATTTGAGGCCTATGCTTGGTCATTCCCTTGTGGATAATAAGGTGTCAAAAAGTGATGTTGGATATGGAATCGCTCACAAATCTCTTAGACATCTTGATTTTTGAAAGGTCTTCCATTATCTATGATAATGGAGCTAGGGATGTTGTACCGACAGATGAGGTAATTCAGAATGAAGGAAGCTATCTATTTTTCAGTCATTGTAGCCAATGGAACTACCTCAATTCATTTGGTGAAGTACTTGGTGGCCGTGATGATGAATTTATGTCCATTCGATGAGGAAGGATGAATATTTCCCACTTGGTTGCATCCCCATTGATAGAAAGGCCAAGATGTAGTGAATTGTTGCAACTCTTATGTCGGTGCATGTATGAGGTTACCATGAATTTGGCACTTAGGACATTTCCTAGCAAACTAATAAGATTCTTTCTCCATTGTCGACCAGTAATATCCCATCCTTGGAAGTTTCTTAGCAAGAGTAGGACCACTTTAATGCATACCACAAATACCTTCGTGAAGCTCATGTAAGGCAAAGTCAGATTCATTACATTCGAGGCATCAAAGAAGAGTACCATCAAGACCTCAATGATAAAGCATGTCAGTGGTTAAGGTGTAGAGGGTTTCTTGTTGGATAAAGCTTCATTTTTTGTTATGAGATAGGTCTAGTGCGAGGTTATTGTCTCTGAGATAGGCAAAAACCTTCCTGTATAGGGGTGAATCAGAACCGTTAAGGGTACAGATAATTTCGTGTTCTGAATTGTTATAGGCCAGGAAAAACAATTTCTCCACTAGGAATTCATAGCAATTCCTTTTATCTGGAATTTGTAGCAGTGAGGCAATGGTGGCCATCACATCAGCAACTCTATTATCGAGTCTTAGAATCTGCTCAAAGGTGATGTGTACAAAGTACTTTTTGAAATCATCCACCATGCACTTGTAGGGCATCAGCTTGTCCTATTTCATTTGGTAGTCATCATTGATATAATTGATGACTAACTAAGAGTCCCCATATACTTTCAACTCTGTGATTCTCCATGCCATGACTACTTTTATACCTATCACTAGGACTTCATACTCAGCAATGTTATTGGTGCATGGAAACATTGACTTGTAGAATCTTGGAATAGTGTGTCCTTCCAGAGTGACAAACAATATGCCAACACCCGATCCATATTGTGTATAGGATCCATTGCTTGGGTGTGATAGTGAGCACATCTGTGTCTGGAAATTCCACCAGTAGTGGGTGTTTGTCTGGTAGAGATGCTTCTGCCAATTGATCTGCAATTGCTTGTCCTTTGATGGCCTTCTATTTTGTGTATTGAATGTCAAACTCACTTAGGATCATAACCCATTTAGCTAGCCTCCCTATAAGAGTAGCTTTGCTAAGTAGATATTTTAGTGGGTTGATCTTTGCTACTAGCTTGATTATGTGGGCTAGCATGTAGTGGTGAAACTTTTGAGAAGCAAACTCCACTGCCAAACAAGCCTTTCCAATGAATGTATAGTTGAGTTCATATCCATTCAAAGTCCCACTGATGTAATCAATTTCCCTTTCTTTGCCTATCAAATCTTCTTGTGCTAGTAATGCTCCCAGTGATACTTTAGTTGTTGATATGTATAGGATGAGTGGCTTGCTAGCTATTAGTGGCACCAAAATAGGTGGATTCATGAGATATTATTTGAACTAGTGAAATGATTTTTCACATGTGTCTTCCCATCCAAAAGGTACATTCTTATGAAGCAGATGGTTGAATGGGAGACATTTGTCAGCTAATTGAGCAATGAATCATATGATGGATTGTAGCCTGCCTTGAAGAGATCATAGCTAGCTATTATTTTTAGCAGGTGGAATCTCCATAATAGATTGAACCTTTGTTGGATCCACCTCAATGCCTTTTTCTGATACAATGTATCCTAAAAAATTTATGGATGTGACTCCAAAAACATACTTTTTAGGATTCAATCTAACATTGAATTGTTCCAATCTTTGAAAGATTTTATCTAGGATGTATAGGTGTTCTAGTCTTGTGAATGATTTGGCTAGAAGATCATCCACATAATCTTCCATAAAAGTATGCATCATGTTAGGATTCCCAAAGATACTGAGAGGGGGGGTGAATTAGTATCTAACTGGTATGAAGATTTTCTGAACTTATTCTATGAAAAGCAATTTAAAACTGTGTACCGGTAAACAAAAAATAATGCAATAAATAAGAACAACAACCATAACATGAAAGACACACCATAACATAATATTTTAATGAAGAAACCCAGTGTGGGAAAAACCTCAATGGGATTTGTGACCCACAATAATAAGAGAATATTACTGTTACAATAGGGGCCTGTACATGCAGGAAGGCCAAGTGCCTAGAGCTCACTGCTTAGTTACAAAAGAAGTCTCACTGACTTACAAAAATGGATTATAAAAATCCAATGTCATGTACTGCTTCAAATCAGCATTTGCTATGCCAGGTTCAGTACTGGTTTAAGCTATGCAATATTCTTAAACCCTTATTCCAAATCTGCCTTATAATTCACATATTAGGTCTGGAATAATCTTTCCATATTCACATTCTATATCCCATAAACATATTCTCTAATATCTCATACTTATATGAGTCTTATTACAATCCACCAAGTTGGCTTACAAAAAGATTTAACAATTAAATACAAAATATAATTAAACAAAATTCCTATCGGCTAGGGTGTCGGTAATCTTCTTTTTCGATGCTGGTAAACTATATGCTGGTGTAGAATCTGTTGGTGTCTGTGCCTGCCGGTATCACATGATTGTAAGGTTGCCATCAATGACAATACCTTCAATCACCTACAATTTCTCATTGGAGTGTGCATTTGCCAACAATCTCCCCCTTTGGCATTGATGGCAACACTCATGAGAAAAATCCAAAAAATGTTATCCAAAAAGATTTTGCCAAAATTGTCTTACCAAAAAGATGTGTGCTCCCCCTGAGCTGATTGATCATTTTTCTTAGTTCCACTACTCCCCCTTTGACATCAATGACAAAGGTTGTCAAAATGTCAACTGAGTACAGTTTCAGTTTTAACCTTGTAACCGGTTGGTTAAAATTTGGAAAAGGTCTTCCAATACAAAATTCAGGCTCTCAGTGAACCTGTCGTTGTCCTTCAATGTTGCCTCTGTTCTTTGGATTGTACCGGTGAGTATGTGCATTTTCTCTTCCGGTGTCTTCAGTCCTTGAACAAGTGCCTCTGAGATCTCTTTTCTCAAAGAGATGAGGTAGTCCAATTTGGGACTGAGTCTGCATTTAAGATCTTTTGCCTTTCCTTTTATTCTTTCCTTCTCTTTTTCTAATTTTTCAAGTTTCTCCTTGAGAACTGCAATATTCTTTTCAATTTCTAGAAATGAATTTTATGTTCCTATTAAGTTGTTAGCAATTTTGTTGATTTCTTTTTGTGCTTTTCTGATCTCTGAATCTATATCTACTGTCAAGGTATTAGTCTTACATGTGTCTCTATACAACTCCTTAAACTCCTTTATTGTTTTGTTTAGTGTCGATAAAAGGGTATCAATGTGTCCCATGCACTTCTTTATTTTCTCATCAAAGAATTTATGTTTTTCTTTATCCATCTTCTCTTTAACTATCTCCTTATTAATCTGATCAACTGTCAAAATGTTATTGGTGATATACCTAGACAATGTGTCTAGTTGATTTAAAGAATCTTTATTTTCCACATTGCACTTGGGTGCTATCAATTTTAGAATAGGAATTGTATCATCAATAGCCTTAAATGTTTGTGCATTGCACTTTGTGATTTTCTTAATGGAATCCAATAATACCTCTGTCACATTTGTTGGTCTGAATTCTGTCATGGAAGAACTAGATGATTGTCCAACAATCTGCATTCCGCCGGTGGCTATGATAGCTTTGCTTTCCTCTTTCTCTGGAGGGTCAGTTTGTGTTTGCATTTCAGCTACCAAAGGCTTAGGCTTATCAGATGTAGCCAGTGGCACTGTCTCTGTATGAACCTGTATCTCAACCTTTTTTTGTTCATGTTTCTCAATCTGTGCCTCAATGGGTTTCACTATGCTCTCTACTACCAGTTTCTCAGATGAAGTCTCAATGTTCACTGTTGGTTGCTCAATATGCACCTCTGTACTGTCCACTGCCGATATCTCAACTAGTTTCTCTGTGTTGTCAACAGATTGCTCTAGCTCAGTGGGTTTAGCAATGTTTGTATCAGTCACCATTCCAATAGATAGGGGATCAACTAATTGTTCAGTTTGTGTCTCAATATCAATCTCAATATCTGTAGCCGATGGCTCGGTTTCCATATCTTTCTTGTTATCTGCAATGGTCTCTTTATCAACAACAATATTTACCTCTTGGGTGCCAATGTTCATAATGTACAAAATTTTAGACTCAGGATTTATATCCGCATGAGGAGTCTCCATACTCTCTGTTGTCAATTTTTTGTCAATAGTATGTACCGGTGGAGTATCAGAGGTTGGTGGGGGTAAGTTATCTATGATTTTTAGGCTTGGAGGACCACCTACCTTACCTTTCCCCTTATCCTTGTCATTTTGGTAAACTTTGATGGTCTTAGGTCTTTTAAGTTCTTGTTTCTCCTTTTCAACAAAGAATATATCCCATTGCTCTACAGTTTCTTCAAAAATTTCATTCACTCTGCCTGCCATTAGTGCTACATGCCTTTGACCAGTTGAAAATACTATCTAGTTGGCCTCACTGATTAATTCATCTATCTCTGCAGTGGAGTTCACTGGGTGAACTGCAAGTAGCTTTTCTATTTTTATCTTTTTATCTAACTCAATAATAGCTACCCTTCTAGCTTCTAGTCTTCTGTATAAATCATTGGGTATATCATCAACAATCTCCATCAAAAATTTCTTGTAGATGTCTAAGTGTTAAATTACACTATTCTCTATGCTCTCTTTATCATCATTGGAAAGTGTGTTATACAGCTTGCTAATATTTTTCAATTTTCCATCCCCAATTATCATTTAGAAGTTTGTCCAATGGAGCAATAGCCTATTTTTCCTTCCTTTTCTTTGGGGTCAATTTCTTAGCTGGAGGCCTAACTTCCTGTTGCTTTTGTCTTGTTCTTCTAGGTGTAGGTGATGGTACTAGTGAGGGTTTTCTTTTCCTTTCTACCCTTTTGAATTCAATTGGTATATCACTGTCAGAAGTAGTTGCAACCGGTGAAAGATGAGCTTCCGATTGAAGTCCTTCTAACTCACTCTCCTTAATACTAGTTTTATTCAAAACATCTTCCTTAATTGCTTTTGCCTATCTTGAACCTCTCCTAGCTATCTATTCAATTTTCTTGACTCTTTTCTGAGATTGAATGTCACTCTCAATTGTTTCAGCATTGCCAAATACTTTTTCTTTCGGTTCCTTTGGTTCTTCAAGGAGGGATTTTGCATAGGTCTCAATTATGTTATCATCTATCTCATATCCCATCTTGGTTACCCAAAGAGTTCTAGGGACAACTGCCTCCATCCAGATTTCATCTTTCTTAATTACAAAGCATATCTCTTTTTGATATTTATCAACAATTTCTTGAGATAGTCTTATTCTTGTTTTCATTCGAGCCTTCAGTGCTTGAAAATGTTCATTTATGTTTTTCTATCTGTCATCTCCCATGTTGTTCAATATGTCCAATAGTTATTTTCCTACCAGTATATCAAAGCCAAAGTCTTTCCTACCAATACTGGGTACTTCCTTGGTAATGTATAGCATTAAACATACAAGTAGATTTCCAAATTTGAAAGTTCCCTTCTTATCACCTTTGATTTTCTTAAGGTTGTTTATCAATTCATCTTTAAGTTGTTCACACACATCTATTCTTTTATTTTCATTCACCATGTCATATGCACTTTTAATACATAGGTTGGATACAGAGTTTAACCTATTTACATGTGTAGCCTTATAGCCAAGAATCATACTGACAAATTGAACATTGATGCCCTTCACATCATTGACTCTTAGGGATCTTTTGTCAAATGTTGCATTGGTTAAGGTCATCACAATGTCATTTGGTACTTTCTTAGTTCTATCAGGCCTGCTACCAGTGGAAGGTAACCCTGTTACTACCCTAACTGCTTCTTTAGTGATCTTATGGATGGAATCCAACCAAAATAATTCACCATGGACTCTACTTAGGATTATTCTTATCACATCGTCAAGAAAATTAGGAATGCTAAGAATATCCACAAAACCTAGGGTTTCCACTACCTTGTGTTCCGGTTTAATATTACCATTTTCATCACAAATCACAGTCCTATACATGTTCTTGATTTCATCATCTCCTAATTCCTCAATATGACACTGTATATGCATTCTAGGATCCTCTGCATAAACTACTCCCTTAGGTATTTTCGAAAATGCTCCTAGGGTATCATCTTTCTTCACAATTTTGGGAACGAGTTTGAAAACAGGTCTAGGGCGCTTAATAACCTCAATCACAGTAGGGTTTGCAATAAATTTAGGTGCAAATGAAGAACCCATAGTTATAAATACCTCAATCTACCTTTAGGATGTGTTCTTGGATGAACTGATTCTCTTTTCTCTAAGGATGCCTTTGCTTGAGATTTTCACGCTCGTTGAAGATTTGAATGCTCGGTGAATGAAAAAGAAGCCAAAACACTTACTTTATAATGCTATTTTCTTCAACTACCACATTTAATGCCTGTCGGTTAAGTCAAAACTTAACATATCTATCGGTAAAGAAGTAATTCAACTTCTCACCATCAACCGAGGGTATATTAGCATGTTTTTCAACTTGTTGCCAAACCCCCAAAGGATTTTCCTTCAGTTAGACAAAGAGTCTCCTGCTAGTGGAGTGCTACCTTGTTCTGCCAATGGAGGAGTATTCCTATCAACATTTTGATCTAATTTTCTGATCCATCATTTTGAGAATTCTTGCTTTACCCCTTCAACCTTTTCTTTTCCTTTCAAGCTGGGTCCTTTGTTGTTTATCGGTGATGTCTTACTTCTACAAAATTTTGCAATATGTCCAATCTTGTTACAAGCATAACAAGTCACATTGTTTATCTGAATAGCTTTCCCATATCCTATGCCAATATGTGTTCTGCATTGGTTAGATAGATGTCAAAATCTTCCACAAACATAACATCTTACATTCATTCTACAATTTTCTGAATTGTGACCAACTTTGATGCATTTAGAACATTGACCGATGGGTGTATTAGTGTTCTGATAATTTCTAGATCTATATTGATTTTCTCTATAACCATACTTGTTACAGTTAAAGCATTTCCCATGAAATTTGTAAGCATTAGGTTGTCTTACCACTTTTCTATGATCATGATTGTTTGTAGTACCGAATCTTTCATCAACTTCAAAGCCAAGGCCATTTGTATCAACATTAGGTTTTTGATTCTTCAACATGCCTCAAGTTCTTTTGAGCTTTTCTTGAATTTCTCCTTGTGTTTATTTGCAGTAGCCAATTCATTTTCCAAGAAATCTTTCCGTCTCATGAGTTCAGTTCTATCACGTTCTAAGTGAATTAGATCTGTCTTTAGCATATCATTCTCATGACTGAGTCTTAGATTTTCATTTGCAGCATCATTGATTCTTCTAGTCAAATCATCTTCATTGTTTTTCCGATTTTCAGTTTCTTTACAAAATCTCATAGTCATATCCTGCATCTCATTCTTCATTGTATTATTTTCTAGTCTCAGTTTGTTTAGCAGATCATTAAGAGTTTCCTTTTCATCATCTTCATTCTGCATATTTTCACAATGTTCTCTTCTTTTGTTTCTTGCAATAGTGAGATTCTCTTGAAGTTCTTGAATGATATCCTGTGCAACCTTTAGATCATCTTCAAGTTTGATATTCTTCACTTTTTCTACATCATAGTCTGAAAGAGTTGTTTCCAATTGCTTTCTCAAGTTTTCCATCTCTACCTATGTCAGAATCTTCCTCAATCTATTAGGCTTTTGAAAATAGAGGACCAGGTTCTGATACCAATTGTTAGGGTTCCCAAAGATACTAAGAGGGGGGGGGGGGGGCGGGTGAATCAGTATCTAACCGGTATGAAGATTTTCTGAACTTATTATATGAAAAGCAATTTAAAACTGTGTACCAGTAAACCAAAAATAATGCAGTAAATAAGAACAACAACCACAACATGAAAGACACACCATAACACAATATTTTAACGAGGAAACCCAATGTGGGAAAAACCTCGGTGGGATTTGTGACCCACAATATTCGCTTACTGGCCAATAAGAGAATATTACTGTTACAATAGGGACCTGCACGTGCAGGAAGGCCAAGTGCCTAGAGCTCGCTGCTCAATTACAAAAGAAGTCTCACTCAATTACAAAAATGGAGTATACAAATCCAATGTCATGTACTTTTTCAGATCAACATCTGCTATGCCAGGTTCAGTAGCGGTTTAAGCTCTACAATATTCATAAACCCTTATTCCAAATCTGCCTTATAATTCACATATTAGGTCTGCAATAATCTTTCCATATTCGCATTCTATATCCTATACAAATGTTCTCTAAGATCTCATACTTATATGAGTCTTATTACAATCTGCCAAGTCGGATTACAAAAAGATTTTACAATTAAATACAAAATATAATTAAACAAAATTCCTGTCGGCCAGGGTGTCAGTAATCTTCTTTTTCGGTGCCGGTGAACTGTATGTCGGTGTAAAATCTTCTGGTGTCGGTGCCTATCAGTATCACATGATTGTAAGGTTGCCATCAATGATAATACCTTCAATCACCTACAATTTCTCATTGGAGTGTGCATTTGCCAACACATCATGTCATGGAAGATTGTTTTCATCACCCTCTAATAGGTTGCACTAGCATTTTTCAAACCAAATGGTATGACGTTTCAATAGTGTGTACCCCATGGACATGTGAATGCCATTTTATCTTGATCTTCTAGAGCTACCTTGATTTGGTTGTAGCCAGAAAATCCATCCATGAGGGATAACATAGCATGTCCTACGATTAGATTGACAATGGTGTTGATGCTTGGCAAAGGAAACTCATCCTTCGAACAAGCTTTGTTGAGATTTCTGAAGTATGTATAGATTCTAATGCTTTTATCTAGTTTAGATACTAGCACAATGTTATAGATCCATTCCACATAATCAATGGGTTGGATGAATCCTACATCAAGTAACTTCTCCAACTCTACTTTTACCAATATGTCTACATGTGGGTTCATCTTCCTTAATTTATGTTTGATGGGTTTAGCTCCAAGATAAATGGACAAGTGATGGATGGTGAGATTTGGATCTACCCCTGGCATGTCTGCATAAGACCAAGCAAAATTTATTTGCTTCTCCTTGAAGAATTTAACAAAGTGGTTTTTCATTTTATGTTAGTGATTCTGCCAGATGTATGGTTTCAGTTGCTACTCCAGCGCCGATATTTATTGATTGAGTTGGCTCAATCAAGATTGGTGACCTCTCTTGGTAATGTGTAGGAAGAGTGTCAAGTCTCCCATTTTCAGTACCTCAAAGAGGTTTTCACCATTAGATGCGTCCTTTGTTTTTACTTGTTTTTTGATCTAATACTACCAAGTTAGATGATTTTCACCATTAGATCAATTTGTGATTTTGTTCATTTTACAACTATGAGACTTGGCACTCCCCTAATTGCAAATATCATTATGTGATTCGTTGGTGGATCATGTTTCTAGGTTAATGGAGTGAAGGTATTAAACAATGGCCTCATCATTTTGGAATATGGGTATATTGTGCTCAAGTTCTTCCCAGTCTATAAGGTCAGGGTATATGAGAGGTAGGGAGTCATTTGGCAGGTCAAGATTAGTCGTTGTGAGGGTCATGATAGAGATATTGTCATACTTGTTTGTAGCATGGGTGAGGTCCAATGGTGGGCGCCAAATATGTATGTTGTAAATGTGGGATCAACCTGCATTGCAAGGAAAACAACTCAAACACACACACATTGAACATTGCATTAGAAGGTATAAATCAATAAAACAAGTTAGTGAATCTAAACTCACAAAATCATTCCATGCTCCTCTATCTCTAAAGATCATTAAGATTCAAGTTGGCCCTTACTTGGAAGAGAACTTGATATCTTGGATGAAAACCTAGAGAAAGAGATTTAAATGATTTTAGGATCAAAATGAATGCAACTAAAATCCTACTAAATGGTGAGATGATGGATGAGAGCTAGGATGCAAGATACAAGACTAAATGCTCAAGATGATGAAGATGATATGAAACTAGGTTGATTCCAAATTGAAGATTAAATGATGTAGTTAACCTAGATGAAGATAAGATGCTATGAAAATATCTGCAATGAAGTTAGATGATATCCTAAAACATGCTAAAATAAAGCTAAAATGCTATGAGATGGATGCTTGATGCTTGAAGGTGAAAAGATGAGCTTCTTAACCTGCAAAATGACTATAATTTGGATGAACAAAAGGATTGGATTAATTGAAGAAGGAATGGGCTCTATTTATATGTAAAATAGAGAAATGGATGGTTGAGATTGAGTAATCTCAACAAGGGCTAGGATTGAAAGTTATCAATCCATGGGATGGATTCAATCCAATCCCAAGTTGACAAATTTCACCTTGAGAAGAATTGAGAGGAATTGAGAGGGTGATAAACAAGAATTAGATGCTAATCAAGCAATCAGGGATAACCTCAAGGAGTGACATCATTGGATAATGTCATTAACCAAGGAAGCATGCTATTACCCAAGAGGTAAACTCTTGTGCAACATGGGAAAATGGTTAAGGGACAACCATCATGGCTAAGGGGTGTGGGCTTGTAAGAGGCATTAAATGTCTTAGAAGGATTTTGGGGCTGATTTGTAAGAGCCTTACAAATTTGGGGAGCTCAACAAGTTGGCTTGTTGAATAAGGTAGAGCCTTCAACACATTTTGGAGACTTTCCCCAAATTTAGAGAAGTGACTCCCCAAAATTTAGGGATGGGACATTATTTAGGAGAATAGGACATGATTAGAATAGGACATGATTAGGATAGGATTAGAAGCATTCTAGAAGAATGATTAGGGGAATGTAAGATTTTGCATGTGGGTAAATAAAATATTTATTTTAGCCAAAATAGGGGATGCAACTTGCATTTGTAGGATTTGGCAAGTGGGGAAGATTTACAAATAAATAATGATTTATTTAAATGCAAAGGGAATTTTAATTAAATGTAGATTTAATTAAAATTGGAAAGGGGATAAATGGAAATCAAAAAAAGGGGAAAAAGGGATTTTAATTAAATAAATAAGATTTATTCAATTAAATGGCTAAGGGTATTTAATCAAACCTTAGTTTAATTAATGGATTGGGCTTTATAAGAAAGGGGTTTAATAAAAGCTTTAATTTGGTTAATAGGATAATTAGAAGAATATGGATATTAATTAAATGTTAATTTAATTAATTGGAATAATTAGGGATAATTAAATGAATAAAATTCACTTAATTCATTGTACAACTTTTAGGTGTCTATAGGAATTTTATCCAAACATTGTAACATTACAGTGCATGGGTGGGGAAGAATCCACTAGCAAGACACTCACCATAAGACTCCTAAGAAAAAAATCCAATTGAGAAGAAATTCTCTTTGGTTCAAATTCTAGATAAAAGGCAAAAAAGCAAGCACACCCTTAGGTGTGACAAGGCTATTTGAGCTTAAAAAGATTCCAAGATGTGGGTTGTGATATTATTAATGACCCTTGACAATAGAAGAGTATGACTGATGTGCTTCTATATTGTTCAAAACTTGTGGAAATCAAAGGAATTTGAAAAGATCCTAGAACATATACTTAATATTTAGATCATAGGGCAAATAACTGTTTGATTAATTGTTAATGTGTGTTACAATCACTGTTCAGAAAATCATCCATTGAAAAACTCAAATTTTGATTCAAAACAAGTCAAATTGTCGACACATTGTTAAAAGGTTAGCACATTAATTCAACAATTCAACACCTAGACTAAGCTTAATAGTGCATAAAACTCTTAGAATAGTGCATAACATGACATAATAGGACATTCAAATTACACAGTAGTGCGTAGAAAGATAGAATTTTCAACTTACCATAATCTATAAAAAACATTCAACATTAGAGCAGCGTAGCACATACAAAAAGTATGTTAGCGCATCAAGAGTGCAACCTAGCGCATAAAAATCTCAGAGTAGTGCATAGAGATGATAGTGTAGTGCATTTGCAATCTGATTTAGCGCATAGACCTATTAATTTTGGAATTTGTCAGACAAAGAATAGAATTTACCTTTTGTTAGAAAACAAAAGTCATATTCAGATACCCTTTTTAGAGTTAAGGTTATTTCCAATAGAACATCTATTTAAAACTTGAAGAAATATGGTTTTCCAAGTGCAACCATTTTAATAAAGCTTAGATCAAAACACCTTAAGTGTACAATTATCATTTTGATCTCTGATTTTCAACAGTGTTTCATTATCAAGATCTATCATCCTTAATCATGAAACAAAGCCTATAAATTAGATTAAACTAGTCTCATCAATGGGATCTCTCATGTTTGACTTGGTTATCTCACATCAAATTGACACTCAAAAAAAAGATCAAAATCTTAAGAAAATTAATCACTTCTATGCCCATTTTGCCAAGAGCTCATAAATAGAAACTTAAAGAAAAGGAAATAGAAAGTCAACCTATCATGGCAGAAAGAGAAGAAAATCCTTTTTATAAATATCAAGATATGAAGATAGAAGAGATAACTAATGAATTAATTCAAGAGGCTCAAAAAGATCCCAAGTTTCATAAATTTATGGAAAAGGTCCTAGAAATTGATAGAGACAAATACTTTCTTATGTTGGCACATCAAATGTGCTAAATTACCTGTTGATTTTGATATAAACAACTTGAAAGAAGATCCAAGGAAAACAAAAGTTGATGCAAGGACTAATGATAACAATCCATTGAATGCTTTAACTCAACAAATTCAAGTCATTCAACGACAAATTAAATATATAAAAAGGGGAACAACCAAGAGATATTCATTGGAAGATATTTGCTCCTCTTTGTTTAACCATCCAATTTGAACATTGTATTGTTTCCACCAAATTGTGAAGTTCCCAAATATGATAAATATAATGGAAAAACTAATTTGGAGGATCATGTGAGAGAATTTTGCACAATCAGTATGGAATTTGCAAATAATGAGACATATCTAATAAGGTTATTTCCAAGAAGCTTGGGTGGACAAACCATGGAATGGTTTTCAAAACTTTCGTGCTAGGTATCAGAACATTTAAAGAGCTAGTAGACAAGTTTGTATCTCAATATTCATACAATATTCAACACGAGATGAATATGCTTGACCTCTGCAACACAACACAAAAAAATGGTAATCATTCCTTACATTATTGCAAAGATGGAGGCAATTGTTTTCCAAGTATTCTTATCTTGTACCTGAGAGAGAAAAGATGGATATTTTCATCTATACTCTGAACAATGAAATGAGTTATGGACTTCAATTACAACATCCACCAAGTTTCAAAATCTATCTAAAAATGGACTCAATATTTAGGAAGCTTTGGTTAAAAGAAGAGTATTGAATCTCTATAAAGAGGGAACAAGTCCTTCCAACAATAATATAAACAATGATAAGCCAAAGTTTTGGACAAGAAATATAAACATTGTCAATGACGGGGTGGTTGATGCTAACAACCTAAAGCCAAAATAACCCATCTTCAATCTATCCAATCATAGAATAATGGTTAATCAAGAGAATAGCAAACCAAAGGTGCCTTCCACCAACTATCAGAGAAAATTTACACCTATTGGTGAACCACTTGAATCAGCTTTAAAAAACTTCTTGCAAATAAATTGATCACATTACCAGAAACAAGAGATTTCAAGCCTAAAGTCAAACCAACATGATGAAATGGAAATCATTATTGTGATTATCATAGAAGTAAAGGACATAAGATGAATGATTGTCAAAGGTTAAAACATGTTATACAATACTTGATTGATAATGAGGTGATAACTATGGATGGACACAAAACAAATGAATCACATATGGAATTTAAAACTCCACTTCCAAATTATGAAAAGGGTGAAGCATCAACGACAAAAGATAAAAAAAGGAAAAGAAAAAGTTAATTATGCTCACACTTATGACAATGTGGTCAATGTCATTGTGGTTAAGGAGAAACAACCATTTGAACCTATGAATGCAATCACAAGAAGTAAGGCTAAGGTGACATTATAGGGTCCAACAATGGATGTAGTATCCACTTCTAAACAATACAACACAAAGGATAAATTACAAAAGACATCTGCGCAAATATCCATATTGGATATTTTAAAACTTTTACCAATGCATAAAGAAATTATGGAAACAAATCTACTAGATACCATAGTCCTTAATGATTTGGGTGTTGATCAATTCCAAGCCATGGTGGGGAATTTAATAGCACCTCATTGTTTATCCTTTACCAAAAATAATGACATGTCTCTACAACATCCACATAACTCTCCCCTTCATATTCAAGTCCTCATCCATAAAACATGAGTTAAACATGTCCTAATAGATGGAGGAGCTGGTTTAAACATTTGTTCTTTAATTCTTATATGTGCTTTGGGATTTTCTAAGAATATGGTCGATCCTTGGAAAAATATCACAATAAAGGCCTATGATGAAGAAGAATGCTTCTAAAGTAATAGTAGTGTTACCAATCAAAGTGGGGCCTGTACAAAAGGATACACCATGTCGTAGACTTAGATCTATCTTACAACATACTTTTGTGTAGGCCATGTTATGCAAATGGTTCCATCAACTTATCATCAATGTTTGAAGCTTCCTTTCAATGGTCAAGAGTTCACAATTCCTACAAATTCAAACCCTTTCCAGTATCGTAATAATTTCAAACCAGTTCAAGATGTCATTGTCCCAAACAACAGAGAGGCATCTTCTTCTAGTCCACCACCTAAGGAGAATTCACTTACATCTATTTTGGCATTTTTTAAGAAAAATGTACAGTTGAAGGATAAAGGAATAGGGAAATATTCCCTATCAGATTTGTTGTTTTTTCCTAGATCATATGGAAAACCATCAACATCAAAACAACAATCAGCTTCAAAACCACTCAAAATATTTGATGGATCATTTGTCAATGAAGGGATTCTATCTGAATAAACTGAAGATGAAGACATTCTACAGTGGCTATGCAAAGATGAAGAATCCCAACAAGAAGTAGACAATGTTAGAATACCATCAAAATAATATAGAAAAGGATTTCATATCCTATAGAAAATGGACTATGGCAGAAATAGTCTTGTAGGAAAAAGAGAGATAAAAGGTATTCTAGAACATGTACAACTTTCCTCTCAAAATGCCAAAGACAAGATGAGACTAGGATTTGGATAGGACAAACTAGCTCAGAAACAAGAAAGGAAAAAGATATCTAAGCAGCAACAAGAAGAGGAAGTTGTCTGCAAACAATAAGAGGAGAATAATAGTCAAGAACAAGAATAACTTGTTCACAAGAAAGAAGAAGATACCCATACTCTCTATGGACAAATCCTCAGGTTACAAGCTTCTAGTGAGACAGACTCCAATGAGTGGGAATGGGACTCATGTCAGTTTAAAGAATCCTCTGAAGGATCTTGTTATGCAAAAGGCGTCAATGTCGATATAGTTCACTTGTATGTAGGACAAACGTCAAAGGATAGACCACTTGAATAAGAATCACAACTCATCAATTATGACTATATCTAGTACAATTAGGGACTAATCGTGAGAGGTCACTCCGAGGAGAGTAACATCATAGAACTAGAAGTAACTATTAAAAACTTTGATGTTTCCATTATGACCTTTACCACTTTTGAAACTCACTAATCAAATGACCCTTTACCTTTGATACATCCAGAGCTTATTTATTAGGAGAAAAATGAATCCATTGAGATAAATACCTTCCCTAATGACTATGTCATTTCTCTATATCTCAATGTCGTAGAACCGAAAACATATTCCACTAGTGAATCTAATAATGTGTCTTCTAGTCAAGGGAGTGCCAAGTCTCTTAGTCACAAAAGTGAAATAAATAAATCAAATATCAAGTCTAATGCTAAAAACCATTTCATGGAAACATTATATCAAGAAACAGTAAAAATAAAGGACATATCTGATGGTGAAAACCTCCTTGAGGCACCAAAGGATGGGAGACTTGACACTCTTCTTGAATATTATCAAGAGAGGTCTTCAATATTGATCAAGCCAAAAAAATCAGTCAACATTGGTACACAATAAAGTCCAAATGTCATTCACCCAACAACATAACTATCAGAACAAGAGAAGAAGGATTTCATCGAATTTTTTAGAAAAAGACAAATCAACTTTGCTTGGTCATATGCAAATATACTAGGGTTAGATCTTGATTTAATAATGCACCATTTAAATGTCTCTCTTGGAGGTAAACCAATGAAGCAAAAATTGAGGAAAATGCATCCCAACATAGCTCTACTTGTGAAAGGAAAATTAAAAAATTGTTAGATGTGGGATTCATAAGATCAATTGAATATGCAGAGTGGATATCAAACCTTGTACTTGTGTCCAAAACAAATAAAATTTTAGGTTATGCACAGATTTTAGGGACCTCAACAAATTGTGTCCAAAGAATGACTTTCCCTTACTAAATATAGAGATGATTGTGGATCTAACAGCTGGACACACCATGTTTTCTTTAATGAATGGTTTTTTGGGATATAATCAAATCAAGATAGCACCTGAAGATCAAGAGAATAAAACTTTCACATGTCCTTGGGGCACATTTTTCTAGAATGTCATGCCTTTTGCACTAAAGAATGCAGGTGCAACATATCAAAGGGCAACGATAACAATTTTCCATGACATGATGCATACATTCATGAAAGACTACATTGATGATGTGTTACCAAAATCACTCACCAAAGAAGAACATCTTGAGATCTTGGATAAGATCTTTCAACATTTCAAAAAATTCAAGATGTGCCTCAATCCAAAGAAACGTTCTTTTGGAGTCACATTTGGAAAGCTTTTAGGATACATTGTTTCAACTTGAGGCATAGAAGTGGATCTAGCAAAGGTAAAAGTAATCATGGAGATGAAACCACCCAAGAATATCAATAAACTAAGGTCACTACAAGGAAGGCTACAGTCTATCAAAAGATTCATCTCTCAATTGGCAGATAAATGTCATCCATTTAATCATCTACTACACAAGAATGTTCCATTCAGATCGAATGACAAGTGCGAAGAAGATTTCAACACATTGAAAGAATATTTGTTGAATCCATCAGTTTTAATGTCACCAATAGAAGGCAAACCACTGTTGCTCTACATATCAGCCTTGAAGGTATCATTGGGAGCCCTTTTAGTACAATAAGATCATGAAGGAAAAGAAAGAGGTATATATTACATCAATAGAACCTTAGTGGGGTATGAGCTTAACTACACATGATCTATTAAAAAAACATGTTTATCTATAGTGTTCACTTCTAAAAAATTATGACACTATATGCTCACATTCGGTCAAGCTCATAGCTAAAATAGATCCATTGAAGTATCTTCTCAGCAAAGCAACACTAATAGGGAGAATAGCTAAGTGGGTTATGATCTTGGGTGAATTTGATATTGATTATATAGACATGAAAGCTATCAAAGGTTAGGTAATAGAAAATCAACTAGCTAAAACACCATTGTGTGCCAATAATCCTTTGCACATTGAATTTCTAGACGTAGATGTCCTCACAGTTACATACCAAACATGAAAATTATATTTTGATGGCTCTTATACTCAACATGGATCAGGAGTTGGCATATGGTTCATAACACCTCAAGGACATACAATCCCAAAGTCATACAGATTGAAGTTCCCTTGTACCAACAAAACATGGTAAAATATGAGGCATTAGTCACTAGGATCAAAATGGCTATTCAATGGAATATCATAGAGTTGGATGCTTATGGAGATTCTCAACTAGTAATTAATCAAGTCAATAATAATTATCAAAAAAAAGATGATAAACTGATGCCTTACAAGAAGATGATTGCTGATTTCAAGCACTACTTTGTGGTAATCACATTTGAACAAATTCTAATGTCTGATAAAAAAAATTTTGATGCTATGGCAACACTTGCTTCTCTTATATAGATTTAGGAACACCAAGATCATTATGAATTCTTTGTGGAAGAACTGTTTCATCCTGTGTATGATACCCCTGATACCCATAATATTTTCCACCTAGTGGGACATGATTTCTCTCATTGCAACCAAATTTATACTTACTTGAAAGACAATACCCTTCCCCAGGACCTATCAAGAAACCATAAATGAAACTTTATTCGACAATCTTCTCATTAAACCATCATTGTAGATACCCTTTATTGAAGAGGTCTGTATAGTACTCTCCTTAGGTGTGTCAAAAGTGAAGAATCTGAGAAGGCCTTGAAAGAAGTTCATGAAGGTATTTGTGGTACTCATTCAAGTGGTCTTAGTCTTACAAATAAACACATGAGATTGGGCTATTATTGGCCAACTATGGAGAAAGAATCTTTTTCAGTTTGCTAAGAAATGCAAACAATGCCAAATTCATAGTAATCTCATACATGCACCATCTCAGGAGCTGCACACTCTTGCAAATTCTTGGCCTTTCGGCTGGTAGGGTCTTGATCTCGTGGGAAAAATTCATCCTTCTTCTACAAATGGTTGCAAGTTCATAACCACATCCATATAATATTTCACAAAATGGATCGAAGTTGTTCCTCAACTATGGTCACAGGAATTTTTTTTGCTTCATTTATCTTGAATTACCTCATTTGTCTCTATGGCATATTCCTATTTCTATCATAACAAATAATGAAAGGCCTTTCAAGAATCAAGATGTAAAAGAACTTTGTGACATATTTCATATCTAGCATATATTCTCCACACAATACTATCCCCAAGGGAATGGTCAAGCTGAAGCATCTAACAAAACTATATTGAAAATCCTGAAAAAGACAGTCAATGACATTGGTAGAGACTGGCATGTTCAGTTAAATCCTACTTTGTGGGCATACCATACCAGTATCCATACACCTACTAGAGCCATGCCATATTCTCTTGTCTATGGATCTAAAGTGATCTTTCCTACCAAAGTTGAGATACCTTTCTTGAGAGTACCACTAAAAGGTCTAATTCTAGATGAAGAACATAGAGTATCCAAGTTCCAGGAGTTGGAATTGTTGCAAGAACATTATCAAAATGATTTTCACCATAAAAAATAATATCAGTAGAGGATGGCAAGAAACTATAATCACAAGGTCAAGCTTAGGGTAATTCAGGTTGGAGATCTATTGTTGAAGGAAAATCCACGTAATCAACAAGATTGTGAGAAGAAAGGAAAGTTTGAACCAAATTGGTTGGGTACATTTGCCAATGTAGCTGTATATGGTTTCAGGGCCTACTAGTTATCAACATCAGAAGGAGATTTGCTTTAAGAGCCTATCAACAACATGCATCTCAAAAAAAATTATGTTTCAAAAAAAAATAAAAATAAAAAAAAAACTGAAAAAAAAAAAGAAGAAAAAAGTCACCCAAAAGTGAAAAAGTAAAAAACCCCGAAAAAGGTGAAAAAGCAAAAAAATAAAAAAAGGTGGAAAAGTAGAAAAATACAAAATAAAAATAAAATATGAAAAAAATGCAATAAAAGTAAGAGGTGAAAACCTGGAAATAGGCACCATTTGTGATAGATCGGCTCTTCCATCTATTGGTGCATATGCCATGCATTTGCATTCCCCCATCATTATACAAATCCATAATAAAGCCTTGTGTGAATAATCAGGCATTCCAATAGAGTCTCACCATGGCTTGGTGATCATTTTTTTTACTAGTAATGGGCCAAAGTGGATAAGGTGTACATACCCTACCCTCTTGTGGGATTTGAACTTGTGACCTCTCCTTCAAGAGAAAAATTTCTCCACCGCTAGGCCAAATCAAGTTGTACTATGGCTTGGTGATCATTGTACATATCCATAATAAAAGTTTGTTTCTAGATTGGGGGAAAAATCTTGAACTCAAAGGGGCAATCCATTTTGAGTTTAAAATGATAGACAAGAAGCAGTAAGACAACAATCATAGAGTAATGGTCATGAAATTCAACATTAAGCATTGATCAAATTTCATAAAACAACTATCGAACTCAACATCAAGATCGTTAAAACAACAAAAATCAATGTATGATTGCTTTTGAAACATGATTTCATCACTTTAGCATGAATGATTAATTGTTGTAACTTGATTTTTGTTATCATGCCTTCTAAGTGACTCAAGGATGTCTTGAACTAGATAAGCAATGATAGAGAATGGTATTATTCTTTATCTATTGTTTGTGAGTTAATCATTAGTACTATGCAAATTTATCAGTAGACATAATCAACAAACTATCATCAAGGAGATTTCAAATTTTCATAAGAAAAAGATTAAATCTTGTCTGTTCTATGCAAGCAATACTCAAGTCATCTTGGTTCAATTATACTGCGATGCTTGTATCACCTTGCATGATAAAAATCCATGTAAGTATTACTCAGGTCATCTTGGTTCAATTATACCCCGATACTTGTATCACCTTGCAAAATTAAAATCCATGTAAGTAATACTCAGGTCATCATGGTTCAATTATACCATTGGTGTTTGTACTAACTTACAACATTTTTAAGGCTCAATGATGATAAAAAGCATAAAAATTCGATCAACAAGATGACAACTTTGCACTAATTAGGTTTTCATGGTTAAGATAGATTGCATTCATATTAGGTCTTGCATAAGCACTTTTTAGTCATCTCCATTGTATGGCTTTTCCAAGGCTAGCAATTTTTAAATGATTTTATTTCTCTTATTAAGGGATTGAGTACATTTGACATTAACAAAATAGATCATCATTAATATCATTGCATTTAGTTGTATTAATTATCACTCCATCTAATTGCATTTCAATTAAGTACATTAAGTCCATTTGCATTCACTATCATTTCATTTAGTGGCATTGGTATTCATTATCATCCATATCATTTAGGTGCATTTTTCACATCATTCATAACATTTAGGTACATTTTTACAACATTACATTCATACATAAGCTCATTGCATTATTGCATACATCAAATTAAAAAAAAATCATGCATCATCATATAGGCATAGTGCATCATCATATAAGCATAGACATATAGCATCATACAAATCATCATGATCCCGTGAAGCATAAAAATGGAACCAAGTAGTTAAGACCAAATCCCACTTTCATATACACATTGGAATATGAAAGATCCTAAGAGATAATTTTCTTTGACCACTTATTGTAAGAGAGAGAGGGTCAAGGAATGTCTTTAGGGTTTCTATTCCTTTTCTTCTATGAAGAGGAAATGTGCAAAATGCAATGTAATTATCAACTATACTAGGAAATGAACAAAGACGTAAACATAAACTAAAAAATGTAAAAACTTGTAGATCTGAAACCAAGACATAAAAAGAACTAGAAAATGGACTTAGAGGTGCACCTTCCACATAAATATGGTGCATATTGGGCAGGGCCAGGGTGTTGAGTGCCCTAGTCCATGTCAAAACAAAGAGCGAAAACTATTGGATCTAGGATTTTGAAGACCTGAAATGAAGAACTGCCAAAACATGTAGAAAAAATCAGAGGACCAAGGTGCCATGCCCTAGTCCTGGGAGGACCTAGGAACCATTCCCTATTCCTTGAAGACTGAAGTCAAATTATGAGATTGGATCTTTATCTATGTGCTCTATCGATTCTAAAAATCATGCATACACTAGATTCCTATACCTACACCTGCAACTTGAAAAATGGTGTCTAGGTGGATATATTGGGTTTTTCCTTAGTTAAACCCCTTATTTTGGTGGTTTCCACCTCCACAAATAGTCGATAATGTATTGAAAATGTGTGAGTAAGAATCTTGTGTGTATGCAAGATCCTCAATGAACAAGAAAGTAAATCTAGAGTTCTATCCTACGCTTTGGAGAGTAAACCCTAAATGAATGTAAATGTAAATGTAAATGCTTCAAATAAAAAATGCAATAATGGATCTAAAGCATGAATTTAAATCTGAAAATGAATGTTATGAATCTCATGCAAAGACATGAAAATAACATGAAACCATACCAAACCCTAAGGGAGAGGTACAAGGCAATCAACAATCGGTGATCTCTTATTATTCTTCAATGTCTTCAAAGCTCCTAATTGGTGTTGAAAATGCTTTATGTAGGCTTGATGAATGCTTGATTTGTTGTTGTAGACTTCACATAACATGTACTTTCACTTCATAAGAGGCTCCTTCAATCGCTTGTCTTGGATCCTTCAAATGAGAAAGAAAGGTTATATGTAGGAGACCCTAACTTTGTTTTGAGTCATAGGCTGACCTAGAATTAATTTTTTTTGTCAATCTCTTCTATTTGAATATTAAAATACCACCAAAACATGCTCCTAAAATTTGGGGAGAAAAATTCAAGACCAGGTAGTATGCTACCTCGTCCGAACAAACAATCCGACCAAATTTTCGCCAAATTTTTGGGGAAGCAAGATATTGTGATTTTAGAGAAAATTCCAAGAGTATGTGGGAACTTGTGACATTTAAATATGCAAAATCAGGCCTTGAAGGTTGAAATAGGACATAATTATGGTATTTGATGAAATTATTTATTGGGAGAATAAAATAAAAAGGGGCACACTTAGGGTAAAGGGCCCAATTTTATGATGTTTAAAGGGATGAAAGAAGACTTTAGATTAAATTAAATTCTTAAAGGAAATTTAAAATGCAAGATGCAAACCCACTAAGATAGATGCTAACCTAAGTGTGGAATTGTACCAACCAATTAAGGGTGTACAATTTATGACACTACATTTAGCCCTCACTTTCGCAGTCATATGAGACTAAATGCACATGCAAGATAACGTATAGAAAACTAAACATTTCATGAAAAAGGATATATCCATAAGGTGTCAGATGAATCCCCCAACGATATTTGTAGTACACTTGTTAAGAATCGCATCTTACAAAACTACATGTGAGATAAAATCACAAAATCACGTAAATGCTTACAAGGGAAGTGATGAAATTCATGGATAGCTATATGCCCCCCTATTTTGGCTTGCTAATTTAGTGAGGCAAAACAAGGTATCATGTTTACCACATCGAATTGTTATGGAAAATTGATGACAAATGCTCATGGCAAGGTTTTATGCAAGATCAAAACTGATGGAGAATCATTTGGTAAGAAAGATAACTAAGCCACAATTCCAACACAACCAAGAGTGTGAGGATTGGATCTCTCTAGCACAAGATGAAAGATTAAGTAGAAAAATGCAGAATTGGGTTTAGAAAGAGAATTACCTTTTATCTTTTGAAAAAGGAGGAAGAGATAATTATCAAATACATCCACCTTCTTTAATATAAGGGGTCTTTGAGAAAGATAACATCTTGAAGGAGAGGAGAAGGAAAAACAAGAATACACACATTCTCCATGATCTAGGAAAAAGTGGATTCTTATCGAAGGATTGCACTCTTTCACTAAGAAGAGATTGTTCATGAAAGATGTATCATTCTAAACAAAGAGTAAGTCCTAAAGGGAGGACATATTCTATGCAAGAGATGAAATCCATTTGAAAAATGCAACTCAACAAAGGAAAGGTGAATCATTGGAAAAAGAGAGAAGATTGAAATACCACCCTTGCACCCCAATTATAGAGGCAAGAACATCAAAGAGAGACCAATTATAAAAGAACCATTCTTCTAAAAGAAGGAAATATATTCTCATCAGGAATATGCAAGTTCATAGCATAGAAGGATTCCTTATAAAAGATACTACTCAATGAAGAAAATAATTTGATGAATGATTATAGACTTCTAATACCAAGGAATAGGTCCCAATGAAGGATATGTACCTAAGATCCTCATACAGATACTTGTTCCAATATGAGAGAAGGAATTCCAAATAGGAATGTACACCTCTACAATCAATAAGAAATCCTTATAGAAGACACTACTTCACAAAGGGGAAATTTTTAATCTTAAGAAGGCGAGATGTCTGAAATTACTCTTGCCTCCCATACATAGAGATAAGAGATGGGACAAAAATAGGCTATCATGTTGCTTCCAAAGTATCATTTCACATGAAATTGTGCCATCATGAATGGAAATGAGCCTCGAGTAAGTAATCTACCAATTTCACATAATGAGTATTGAAATGTCTTGATCAAGAAAGTAGTTTGTAAGAGAAGAATAGCCCACTAAGTCATGCTCCTTTTGCACATAAGAAACCTTAGGAAAGGGACAAGTATAATTTATTGGGACCTTATTTCTAGAAGAGAGGATAAATTAGAATGAATAGAAGATAAGGCCTCATAAGTGGGATTGGAAATATCTTGAGGAGATTCATAAAGAGATTTGTCAATTGCCATGATTTCCTTATGAGTGGGATGAATGTTGAGAGATGTAGAGGATGATTTAATTGAGATGAAGTCATCGTCACTACTAAATATAGAATTCACATTAAGAGATGGTCTTTTAGATGCTTTGATGGGATTTGAAGGATTATATCCAAGTCTGAATGAAGCTTTGTGTATGTTATTTTATAAAGAAACTTTAATCCCTTGTTCATTTGTGCCACAACCATTGCCATTATATCCACTCTTAGCTAAAATATGAAAAAATGGACCATAAAGGGATGCCATATCAGAAAGGGATGGTGGGGCCTCATAGGTCTCAAAATCATAATCAGATGCTGAAGAAGAAGCTTTCGAAGGGTTTTTTTAATTAGAAGTACCCACAAAATTTTTACTAATTTAATTAGACAAAGTAGATTGCTTTTTAGGTTCATCCTTATCTTTCTCCTTCTCACTTTTAGATCCTTTCCAAGAGACCCAATATTCTCCCACAAAAGTAGGGTTAAAGTCTAGAGATCCTCAATTGTCATCTGAGAGTACCCCTTCAGGAGAAAATATCTTTGGGAGACAATTCAGATTGAGTAGGATCCTTTTTAGGAGTTGTGGAATCACTAGAGGGAACACGGGTATTAAAGGAAATATGCATATTTGAAGAAGGATTAGAAGTGGTTGAAAAAGAAGATGAGGTTTGCAATGAGACTTGTAAATTGGTATCAACATACAAAGTATACATCTTATTGTTATAAATGAACTTGACATTGTGATGAAGAGTAGAAGGGACAACTTGCATGCTATGAAGCCAAGGTTGCCCTAATATAAGGTTATAATTAAGATCATCGGGCATGACATGGATAGGTGTAGGTAAAATAATAGATCTCGCCTTAATAGACAAGGAACTTATAGTACCTAAAGAAGATCTAGGAACATTATCAAAGCCACAAATATTAAAAGAATTTGGTTTAATAAGAGATGTATCCACCTTGATATTATGTAATAGACTAATGCTACAAACATTAAGGCCATAGCCATTGTCAACAAGGGTTCTTCTTATAACATTACCATTGATAAGGATAAAAATCATAAGAGGACCATATTGGTGTTGGATATCATGAGAAGGCAACTCATCTTGTGTAAATACAATTTGATCTTTAGATTCTTTCATAGGATCAATTAAAGAAGTCATATTATTAGGTGTCACTGTGGGTGGGACATATAAATTCTTTAAAGTATCCTGTATTATTTCATGATGAGTGGATAAAGTTTGAATCAAATCCCAAAGAGATATCTTGGAAAGAGTAGCTTTAAGTTATTCAATATGATCATACTCCTTACTAAGAGTTTTTGGGATATGAGGTGCTTGTGGAAGAATAGGTTGAGAGGGAGGAAGTGAAGAAGGAATAACTAGAGGAGGATTAGGTTGCCTATTGTTTCGTGTATTATACATGTGAGCAACCACATTGTAACTCTCTCAGATGATTTGTTTAGCATACTCACAAGGGATCTTAGTAGGATAACCTCCTTGCACAGAAATAACTAGCTTATTAAGAGTGCAAAAGGAGTCATCACTAAAACCACACTGAACAACCAATCGAGGATTCTTAATAGGTTGAGAATTTGGAGAAGGACTAGCACCTTGAACTGTGAAGAGACACTTATTAGGTATTTCATAACCATTCACATGTATCATATTGATTGAATATGGTTTAGGAATACCAAACCCTTGTGACCTAAGATCATTCCCTTACTCCAAGGTATCCTGATGAATTTTAGAAGAAGGATGAACATCATTCGTATGGTAAAGATCATTGAAAGAAGTGTTGATAGTCTCTTCTTGCACCCAAATGTTATCATGGATAGGATCAATTTTGGGAGTTGGACTAGAAGTAGGAATTAATGTTTCATCTATAGAGGTAAAGTTATTGAAAGAGGGTATAGTGTTAGTAGGAAATATCATATCATCCTCTATCACCAAAGGATCTACATGGGAGAGGGACTCTCTAGGAGAAGGATCAACATTACTCTTAAAAGTTTCATCCTTGAGAGGAAGATCTTTGAAAGAGATATTAACAATCTCTTCTTGAACTAGGGTATCCTTATAAGTAGTACCAAGTTTGGGAAAGGGGAGAGAATTATGTATTAATGCGTCATCCTTGGAGGGAAGTTTATTGAAATGAATAGAAGGTGGGGTGTTATTAAGAGAATTGTCAATCATATCACCCTTTTTTTATCATGATGTCATCTTCTTTGACCAAGGTACTCTTATAAGGGAGGGACATAGTAAGAGAGTAACCAACATAATTATCCAAAGGTGCACCCCAAAGAGGGAGATCATTAAGAGAGGCATAAAAAGTGTCTTTTTGCACAATGATGTCCCCACTGTTAAGGCCAATTTTGGAGAGGGAATGACAATATTTAGTAATGCTTCATCCTTATAAGGGGGAGAATGAATACATGTGTTGTTGAAATCATCCTCTTGCCTCAAAATGTCTTTAATACGATCTTTAGTAGAGAGAGAGTTAAGGAAAGTGCTTATAATTTCATCTTCTTCTTCCAAAATATCTTTATGGTTAAGACAAGCTCTAGGAAAAGGACAAGCATAACTCATTAATTCATCATCTCTAGTGGGAATTTTACTGAAATCAAAAGAGGGTATTCTATCACTAGGAAAAGTAGGGACAATACCATCTTCTTGCACCAAATGGTCCTCATCAGGGAAGTACTTTTTAGGAGGAAGATTAACATCATTCTTCAAGTATTCATACATAGGAAGGAGATCTTTAAAAGAAGTGTTCATAACCTCTTGTTGCACTAAGGTGCCCCCATTGGTAGGACCAAATGTGGGAGAAGATAAATCAATGTCCATCAATATTTTTTCTCTAAGAGAAGTATCATGTATGGAAGGTAAGGTAACATAAAGAAAAATGTTTATGATATCATCCTCTTCCTCTAAGATAGTTTCATAGGAGAAGCACACTTTAGGAGAAATATCAACATAATTCTTCAAATCTTCATCCTTAGAACATGAGAGAGTTTTGAAGGGCTTGTTGACAACTCTTCTTTGCACTAAAATATTCTCGTGAAGAGGGGTAAATTGAAACAAGAGAGGCTAACCCATTACCACATCTATGAAAGAAATGCATTATGCCAACAATTTTTAAACATAGAGAACAATGTAAAATGATGCAAGAACTATGTAATTGGATAAGATCTAAAAGTGCCAAGTGTTTCCAAATCAAATAATTAATCCAAATTAAGCAATGCGCAAGTTCAATTTTGAATTTAAAAATTAGGGTTTTAGTGAAATTAACCTCTAATTTTTAAAAATTTGCAAGGAAATAAAACTTGTAAATGAAAAAGTTGAATTTTACAATGGCATAAACACTCAAGTCTAAGAAAATGAATCAAAATTAAAGGTGTAAAGAGTTGGGTTCATCAAAATGTGAAGCATAAAAATGGAACCAAGTAGTTAGGACCTAATCCCACTTTCATACACATATTGGAATACAAAAGATCTTAAGAGATAATTCACTTTGACCACTTCTTATAAGAAAGAGAGGGTCAAGGAATGTCTCTAGGGTTTATATTCCTTTGCTTCTATGAAGAGGAAATGTGCAAAATGCAATGCAATGATCAACTATGCTAGGGAATGAACAAAGACACAAATATAAAGTGAAAATGTAGAAACTTGCAGATCTGAAACTGAGACACAAAAAGAAGAACTAGAAAATGGACTCAGAGATGGACCTGCCACAAAAAATAGTATATATTGGGCAAGACCAGGGTGCTGGGTGCGTTGGTCCCTATCAGAACAGAGAGATGAAACTACTGGATCTAGGATTCTGAAGACTTGAAATGCAGAATTGCCAAAAAATGTAGAAAAAATCAAAGGGTCAGGGTGCCATGCCATAGTCATGGGAGGACCAAGGAACCACACCCTATTCCTTGAAGAGTGAGGTCAAATTATGAGACTAGATCTGTATCTATGTGCTCTGTCAGTTTCTAAGATCGTGCATGCGCGAGATTCATAGACATGCACCTGCAACTTGAAAAATGGTGTCTAGGTGGCTATATAGGGTTTTGAATTAGTCAAACCCCTTGTTTTGGTGGTTTCCACCTCCACAAATAATTGATAATGTATTGAAAATATGTGTGCAATAATATTGTGTGCATGCAAGATCCTAAATGAACGAGAAAGTAAATCTAGACTTCTACCCTACGCTTTGGAGAGTAAACCCTAAATGAATGTAAATGTAAATGTAAATACTTCAAATCACAAATGTTGTAATAGATCTAAAGCATGAATGTAAATCTAAAAATGAATGTTATGAAGCTCATACAAAGACATGAAAATAACATGAAACCAAGAGGTACAATGTCTTCAAAGCTCCTAATTAATGTTGAAAATGCTTGATGTAGGATTGATGAATGTTTGATTTATTTTTGTAGACTTCACATAACCTGTAATTTCACTTCATAAGAGGCTCCTTCAATTGCTTGTCCCGGATCCTTCAAATGAGGAAAGAAAGGCTAAATGTAGGAGACCCTAACTTTGTTTTGAGTCATAGGCCAACCTAGAAATAGTAATTTTCACCAATCTCTTGGATTTGAATATTAAAATACCGCCAAAAAATACTCTCTAAATTTGGGGAGAAAAAGTCGAGACCAGGTAGTATGCTGCCTAGTCTGAACACACTATCCGACCAACTTTTTGCCACATTTTTTGGGGAAGCAAGATATTGTGATTTTAGAGAAAATTCCAAGATTATGTGGGATTTTGCAACGTTTAGATATGTGAAATTAGGCCTTGAAGGTCGAAATAGGACATAATTAGGGTATTTGATGAAATGATTTATTGAGAGAATCAAATAAAAAGGGGTGCATTTAGAGTAAAGGGCCCAATTTTATGATGTGTAAAGGGATGAAAGGAGACTTTAGATTTAATTAAATTTTTTAAGGTAATTTAAAATGCAAGATGCAAACACACTAAGTCAGGTGCTAACCTAAGCGTGAAATTGTACCACCCAATTAAGGGTGTACAATTTATGATGCTACGTATCCATACATTTAATCACATAATCATAATCATCATTACATCCATCTATCATATACATAAGCATCATATAGACATCTAACACATATAGAGTATAAATCAAATGCATCATCATATAAAACAATCACATAGACATCATAAGCATATAGAAATCACATGCATATATCCACCATCATACAAACCATGTAGGTATCTCATCAATAGTCTCCACTACATCTTATAAAATAAAAAAATCAAAGTCAAATGTATAATCAAATCACATCAGTATGAGAGATACATCAAAAAAATGACAGAAATCATATAATATTTGCATGAGTGTGTGTATACATCAAAATGGTACAAAATGCTAGTATAATGAGTATGGAACATGGAGCTAAGTTGTGTTCCCTCTAACACTGTAGGCCTCGTTGAGCCTACTACTCAACATCTAGGTCTCTACCTATCGGATCCCTATGGAGTGGCCCAGTAAAACCACTGCTCTTGGTCCATGGCCAACTGTGTCCTGACCAAGTGCCTAAGACTTTTGCGTAGCTAGGGGCACATTGATCAATAGGAATAATAGTCTAATATAAATTTTGGTAATACTCAGCCTCCTTGGCTGAGTGCTAGATTTCTATAAGAGTATCTACAATGATAGTATTCTCAACAACTCTCTCTAATCTGTCATCCAAGGCCTCTACACATTTGGATCTCTCAATGGTCGTATCTCTTTCTACTATCAGAGAAGTAATTTGTCCCTATGTCAAAGCTAACTGCACTTGTACCTATTTCAATTGTCCCTGTAACTGCTAAACCAAAGACTTCAATGCGTTGATCTGAGCATGTTGTTGATGGGTAGGCATCCTAATATGTACTTGTCTCTACCCTATCTATTTCTATATCGGAGCTTGAATAGAGGTACCTGGTGTTCTTGTGTCCTATGTAGGAGGGATACCAGATCTCCTCCTCAGCTATATCGTGACCTCCCCTAGGCTTATCATCATACCCTCTGTCGCATAGAGCTTCTAGCACCACCCATACCACCTCCACCCTCTCCACCATCCCCATCATCATCCTCATCATCATCACTATCTTCCTCATCATCCCCATCTCTCCTCAATCGGGATCCCCTTAGCTATGGTCTATCCTCATTATCATCAAAAGTGGGCATTGGCTCCTCCGGGTAGAATAATCTAGGCACTACATGCACCACAAAATAATGTGAATACTCTACCATCATGCCTCCATCAATCACATCTCGGGCATAATCCCATGTCTATGTAGCTAAACCAAAGTACTCCATGCAGGTTGCCTTGTATGGTATGGTTGGTCCCCACTCTGCGACATCCTACTATCTGCATGCATATAGAGCTGCTCCATGGGGTACCCCTTATACTCAATTGTACTATCTGAACACCCTCGTGTGAATGAATCTCTCAATGATAAAAGGTGTTCACCCAATCAAGTATTTGGAAGTGAAAACATAAGGCATCTCCATATCATCCTTCGGTCATGGCTCACGGTCTAAGTAAGGCTATCATATAGCTGTATCCAAGTCATCGAGCACTCACCTCCAATACTCCAATTTGCCTAGCTTGTGCTAGGCAACAACACTTGCGTAGCCAAAAACATAAGGCCTCCCAACCAGTCACTCCCTATTTTCCAAAGGATGAGTAATAGCTACATGCTCCCATGACCAAATTTGCAATAATGTAACCCTAGCTGATATGATCATGGCTCCAAGATATACCACTTGATGAAGATCATGATATAAATGCATAGGCATACAAGAGCCCCACGCATACCGAGCACCCTCTGTAATCATACTCTCAACTACTCTGCCCTAATCAACTAATAGTCCATTCGACTTACGATTGGGACATAAGAAACCTCCAACAAACCCAACTAGCACTGATGGTAGTGGTTCATACAAATCCAACATATCCTGCCACGAGATCTCATAAACACATATCTCATCATCATCGAAGATCCTCCTCAAAGCATCGGTACCTCCCTGCTTGGTGTGGTTGTACATCATGAACTCTCCAACCACTGAGATCCTCAAAATCCAGTAGACATCCTTTAGAGGACCTGTCATCTCACCAGTCTCCAAGTGGAAAGTGTTGGTGTCACTGTGCCACCTCTCCGCAAATGCAGTCAATAATCCCTCGTTAATCCTATATTGGGGCATTTCAACCAAAGAGGACAAACTGCATCTCACAATGATATCTAAATCTGCTTGCACCAGATGGGGAATCAATAGCCAAGTCTTCAAGTATTGTTCTCGAGACTGTAGTACTCTCAAATTCTCCTAAAATCATAACATATCACAAGTCAACATTTGATCAACCAATTTATCTACCAATCTAATCAACTCATGAGAGATTTCAATCAAATCTTGTTGAGCGCCTATCATTGATTCTCATTTATCATGAGGTCAATCATAATCTATTCTATCAAAAATCAACACGGCAAATGTTGATGCAATCGACAAATATCGAAAAGCAAAGAGAAAAATCAAATTCTATTCCTCTGGTGTGCATGTGCTAATCTACGCCATCATTACACTAAAACGATGCATCTATGTGTTAAGATCATTAATTCACTAATCTAGGCCATCAATGTGTTGCTAAACTCAGCCTATGCGCCAAATTTTCATGACTACAAATTTTATATGCATCTGAAATTGAAGTTTGTAATTCTTATTAGACTAATTCAATAAATTATGGAATTAACCAGCTATACTACTCAATACTTATTTTACTATATTTATTACTCCTACTACAATATAGTTGTTACTTCTATTATAATATACATATTTTATTATATTTATTACTTCTACTACTTTACTTGTTACTTATACTATGTGGCACTTTTATTTTTTTCCTTGTTTCCTATGCTACCTATACCCTCTCTTCCCTCTTCTTTTTAGTTTCTTATAATCTGCAACAATATTCATTCTCCTTAGCATTCTTCATGGTGATGATGTATTACATAGTGTGATTCGAAATCTTGATAAAAAATCTAATCTAAAAGTAGCATTGATCAAAACTATAGATTGTGGAAATTTCATATCATTAATTAAAAAATAAATAATTAAATTACTTTTTAAAATATTAAATTATTATTAAAAACAAATAATATTCAATGGAATTAGTTTTAAAAATGATCAAAAAGATAAAAAATTATTTTATGAAATCATAATATTAATTAAATTATTAAATTCGTGACGCTTAGTAATTTAAAAAAAGAAAGTAAAAATAAAAATCACCGTTTCCGTTGTGAACTGATATATCGAGACTTTTATCCCTTTCAAACTTTCCCTGCTTATGTTGCTTAGTGTAGTCCATCTCTACTCAGCGCCCAGGGTCTAGATAACGGTCTGTTTTTTGCCCTTTTTATAGAATAGTGCCGTTCATGAAACGGCCAATTTGATTTTTGTTGCGTTTTACAGAAAAATGCCGTTGATAAAGGGCCTGTGTTTTTTTCTTTTTATAGAATAGTGCCGTTGATGAAACCGCCTGTGTTTTTTTTCTTCTTATAGAATAATGTCGTTGATGAAAGGACCGTTGATGAAGGGACCATTGATTTCTCTATCTATATATAGAGGCAGCCTCAGATCATTTATGCACAGTTCAATATCAGTTTGCCTTAGTCGAAACTGTGGGGTGCAGCTTGAAATGATTTTCTCTGTTTTGTAGGTCAGATGTGGCGCTTCTGAAGTTTTGGGTCGGCATGAGATAGCTCTGGCCTTCCTGTCCGCTTCCCTAGATTTTCTCGAAGGCCATATTGTGGTTTCAATGGCGGCGATTCTAGGGCACTCCAATTGGGGTTTCCATGGGCAACATCAGAATCGCCCTGGCAGCCATTGGGAAGCTCATGTTTGCCCAATTCTAGGAGCTGGTGTGCCACTACTATAATGGTCTGCCTTGGAATCGTTCTGTTGCGCTCAATCCTTCACTCTATTCTATTCTGGTGCGCTCAATCCTTCACTCTATTCTATTATATTTTGTAATTAGCTTCTTTTGGGAGTGAAAATTTTATAGAATATTTTATGCAGTATTGTACTCGTATATTTGTTCATTCTATACACAAGAGAGACGCATTCTGGTTTGTGACTCTTTTTAATTTAATTTCAGATAAGCTTTCAGGGCAATAATGAATTATTATTAAGTTTCTCATGTTGGTGACTCTTTTTCATTTAATTTCAGATAAGCTTTCAGGGCAATAATGAATTATTATTAAGTTTCTCATGTTGGTGGCTGTTAGATTTTCTGAGTTTCTATATTTTCGCTGACTGCATCTTGTAATATAATTTGTTGTTTGAGCAGTGTAATATAGGTGACCCTGTAATGCTTTGGGTGAACAAGGTTGGTCCTTACAACAATTCACAAGAAACATATAATTATTCTGTTTCCCACTTGGGTTTTCCTGTTCTTGGATCTGAATACTGGTGTTTTGAGTCTTGAGTCTCATTTGCTTTGAATTGTTATTGAAGGATAGGATCGTAATCGTTTCTTCAATTGTTATAATGGTAAGGATTCTATTAGTCTTCTGCAGATTTGTCTGTTCTATTTTCTCTCTATTTGAAGTTTTATTGTAGTCAGATGGATTTAATTTATGATCATGATGAATGGCCAATTTAGTAAGTTATTTGTTGTCAATGGCTTTTGTCAATAGTCTAGTGATTTTGATACACTCTTCAGGCGGATTCCTTTCTTCTTGTTTCTGAAGATAATGCTAGCTATTCTAGTGTCGATGATAAAGGTGTCTGTTACAATGTTTGTGTTTCTCCTAGTGAAGATGTTGACCCTGGTGGATGTTTGTTGCAGATGGTACTAATCAGTGTGGTGCGCATATTTATCTTGGGCTTTTTTTCTGATGGTGACCTGGATCTGGATCTAGATATCTCCACTCTGCTGGTCGTTCCTTATAAGAGTTAAGTCATTGGAAAAATATGTTAAGTCCTACAATTGACAAGTTAGATAAGAAATTTGGTGATAGTTGATCTTAGGTGTTTTTATATGGTATGAATTGTTGTTATATGTGCTGGTCTGCTCTCTCAGGTTTTCCCCTGTTTTAATCATTTTTGCTTAGCTCGTTTTATGGTGCTAGGTCATGCTACATAGGTTCTAGAGGGTTGATATGGATGGGTTAATGTTTGTCGATTTTCTTGAGTTTTGTCTCAGCTGTGTATTGATGTTCCTTAAAATGTCTCAATTCACCTTTGCAGTTTTGTTAAGGTTACAGTGCATTGTCATTTGGAGAAGCATATTTTAGTGATTTTTAAATTTTTGTACAAGATGAAGCAAGGAATTTGTTGTTATCTCCCATTCCGTTACACATTACCCTGCCCCAGTCTGCATTTAATAAGGCTGGCTCGATTTGCTTGTTTATTTTGGTTGTCCTTGATTGTGGAGGCCGAAAAAGGCATGGATTTTCCTACCAGGAGTAGTAAAGTTAGCCTTGGGTTTTGTAGGATCCTGCCCATTTTATAGCGTTTGATTTTCTTTAGGACAATAAATTAATTATTCTATCACTTTCTACTTATTTTTATTTATTTATTTCCTGCGCTCTAATCTGTTATAATTAGCCTCTTTGGGGGTGAAAATCTTATAGAATATTTTTATTATGTATTTTACTAATATATATGTTCATTCTATACCTTAGACAGTGATGCTTTCTGATTTGTTATCCTTTTTCATTTAATTTCAGATAATCTGTTAGGGCAATAATGAATTACTATGAAATTGTTCATGTTGGTGGCTGTTAGATTTTATGAGTTGTTTTCCAACTGCATTTTGGAAATAAAATTGCTTTGTATATTGTATTGAGCAGTGTAATATAGGTGACCCTTCAACACTTTGGGTGAACAAGGTTGGTTTTTACAACAATCTACAAGAAAACATATAATTATTACTCTGTTGTGGGATCTGAATACTGGGGTTTTGAGTCTTGAGACTCATTTGATTTGAATTGTTATTGAAGGATTTGAAATTAGTGTACTTGTTTAGTTGTTATAATGGTTAGTGTACTTGTTTAGTTGTTATAATAGTATGGATTTGAAATTATTGTATTTTGCAAATTTTGTCTGCTCTTCTGAGTTTTATTCTTTGGTTGGACAGATTCTATTTTTATTATATTGACTATGTGAAAAACGCATGTTATCTCTACTATGGTGACATAGGTAACTGAGACTCTACTTTTAGGGCTATAACAAATTACTATGGTGTTGTTCATATTTGATGACTGTTAGATTTTATTAGTTTCTATCTTTTCTCTTCTTTGGTTGTTACACATTTTATAAGTTTCCTTCCTAGACTTACTCTGAGGAGGGCCCGAGTTTTTCATGGGTGTGTCATATTGGATTGCACCATATGAGATCAGTCTGGAACTCTTATAAGGCAAATTACAGATAATCATGAATTCAGAGACATTGGTAAAATCAAACAAAATGTGGGACAATTTAAGGCAAATTTGGTCTTTATGCATCACAGTTCAAAATATTCTTTCACAATTATTTTTTTAAGTATCAGTCTTGATTTTCAGATTATTTTATATTTTATCTATATGTTTTTTAAGATATAAGTATACCAGTTTAAATACATCTAGTTTTTAGATTTTTTATTTAGCTTTTATAAAATCTGATGCCAGTAATTTACAAATGTATATATTCTACCTATAAATTGATATAGCTTTTATAAAATCTGGTGCCAGTAATTTACAAATGTGTATATACTATCTATAAATTGATATATACAAATTGTTACAAGTCCTTTTAACATGCCCTCTTTAGTAGAATTCTTTTGTACTTCAGATTCCTTTCTGTTTTTCCAGGACATTAAGGCTGAAAACGGGTCTTCTACCTTTGTCCACCAAAAACTCTTAAGAGAGGAAATATTTAGTATAAGTTATAGCATAGACAAGAAAGTAGAACCAATTGTTACAATGAATTCTCTAACCGTGTATAGGTTTCTATTATTATATCACGCATCTCTGTTTTCTCTATATTCATTTGCACCAAGAGCGAGCTGTTTTATATAAACTAGTTTATATATTTCTGCTATTTTTTTTTTGCATTAGGCAGATTTGCTTGTGCATGATTAGGAATCAATGACCGCCGGTACATGCAATTAATTTAAACATCAAATCTCTATTAAATCACGTCTTCATCTTCAGGTGTGCTTAATCATCATCCATCTCAGAAATGTACAACCACAATCACACAAGTAAAGAGAACTAATTCCTTTATCAAATCAATTTTTGAACAATAGCAACATGCATGCTTAATCTTCAAATAACCCTTTGTATTTTCAGAAACGGACTAATTATGCATCTACAGTTGCAGCAAGGGATGTATATATGTATATGTATGTGTATATGTATATATATGTATGTATGTGTATACACACACATACATACACGTACGTATGTATGTATGTTGAGAATTATATATACATACACATACATATATATTCACACGTGTGTGTATATATATATATACACACACATATATATACATACACGTACGTATGTATGTAGAGAACTATAAGAAAAAAATTCTTCATATTATTTATCATATGTATCATAAATTTACACCCTATTTTGTTGCAAAATTTTACTATACAAATAAAAATGAATGCAAATTTAGCTTGTAAAATACAAAACATAATAAAAATAAAGATCAAGAAAATTATAGACCACTTCAAAATAATCAATATATATATATATTTTAAATTACTTTTTAATTTAATTTAAAAATATATATTAATTAAAATAAATAATTATCTAAACTACATTTGGAAAAATAACAATTATAATTAATAATAACTTTATAAACTAAAATAATGATCTGGATGTAAAGTTGTCCTAATAGATGTAAAATAAATTATCTGCTTGTTCTTCTGTTGTTATTTTGGTTTGATCTTTTTGGTTGTGCTTCTTTGATATAATGCTTTGGATGTAAACTTGTCCTCATAGATGTTGAAGGTTATTTCATCACCTCATCTCATATATATATGATATTCATTTTGAAGGGACCCAAATGAAGGAATTAATATCTTTAATGAGTTAAAAGTGAGAGGCAAAGAGGTGATAAGTGATAAATTATTATTAATTGGGTTAGAGTTACATATTTTGTTGAATGGATATGTATCAACTATTGGCATTAAGGTTTTGATGGATTTACTGGAGGAATACCCCTATGATCATTTATCATTAAAAAGGAATAAAACCCCCAAAAAATAAATGAAAAAACTAAACAAATTTGGCAAATCATTTACCATACTAACTCTTAACACTAATCCAAAGAATACCCTCACTCTTGATGATAGAATATTGCCTATTTAAATTATCCATAATGACAAAAATATTAACATCATCCTGCGTGGTGTGGAGGTTGGCACAATGAATGAGTGAAATGAAGAGATCCAACTCCTTCACAAGTTGTAAATTCAACTATGGGTTTTTGGATACCATCCTTGAGGCACACCTTGTTGTGCTTGATGAAATCAACTAGCATAATGACAATGTTATGGATTCCTTTGAGAGCTCAAACTTTGTATTTTGAAGATGAGTTGGTCAATGAGCTTTGCATCGGCCTCAATTGGACAACACTAGGGACAACAAATAAAAGAATTGAGAGACAAATAGAAGAAGATAATAAACAAGCAAGAGAGAGAGAGAGAGAGAGAGAGAGAGAGAGAGAGAGAGAGTCTACGATGCTAACAAAGCTAATCAAGCACATCATCTGCCTCTCGATATTGCCCATCATTGTTTCAAGAAGGTGGATAATATGCAAGAGGAGCCACATCAAGAGCAATAGATGGAGTTATCACAAGTTCCAAACAAGGACCATGTTCTAATGACGAGTCACTTTGTCTATTATTTGAGCTAGGATTAATGCTTTTGAAAATTGTTTAGATAAATCATTTTCAACATAAACATATTCATATTCATCATCTGAAATATTAGGATTAACATTTTCATCATTAACAACACTCACCTATCTATTCACCAAGATTAACAAAAATAGGAGCTCTAATATGAATAGAACTTGAACCATCATTTTTATTAAGCATTTTGCATCTTCGAGAATTACGTTGAACCTCTTGGTTAGGAGAAGGTTGAACTAATGTTATTATATCAATAATTGGTGTCTTGGGAGAAGAAATGGTTTGAGAAGCAAGTTCACATATACATATGTCTTGCCTTCTTTCTCAATGATCTTGGCTGAACGTATACATAGACTCAAGGCCAAGATCATTTCCTTCTTTCTCAATGAAACTTGAGAAACTTGCTAAAACTAAATGAAACTTGCTATGTATATATATGTGTGTATGTGAGTGTATACATAGACTCAAGGCCAACATCATTGAGAAAGAAGGCAAGACAATCCGTCTCAATCACATTAGTGGAATGGGAAGTAAAGGATCAGTAAAAATTTGAAGGTTTTGATTAGGAGGAGCTATGCATTTGTTTCCTTTATCATTCACACCAGCCATATATATGGTATTATTATCAATCAAGTCTTTAATCTCCTTAATTAATAACACTTTTCAGTGTCATGACTGGGTTGACAATTGTCTTGGTAAAAAGATTTGGAATCAAAGGAAGGTGACAAAGATTTAGTTTTATCAATTGGTTTAATAGGGGAAAGTTTCAACACATTCCTTTGTAACAATTGCAACATAATACTATGAAAAGATTGATTAAGAGGAGTGAATTATTTTCTAAATTATTTGGACAAAGGAGGCACACCTATTGTGGCTTCTACTTGAGTAGTGTTGTTGTCTTTTAATTTGATGAATCCCTTATTCGGTTTCAACTTCGCAAAAGGTTATTGAGCACTTTCACTTTTATCATTTGGAGGCATTGAAGATGATTGTTCCAACTGAATGATAGTAAGCTGGTAATTGTGAAGTACTATGCACAGCTGTGTAAAGGAAGTAAACTCAGAAAATATAAGTTTATCCTTGATATCTTTTTGCAAATTAGCAATAAAAAATCTTTAAATATCTTGATTAGGTAAAGGAAAAGAAATTTGAAAATAAAAATGTTTTTATCTACCAATAAAATCAGTCACTTTTTCTTTAACATCTTGCTTACAATGCATCAGATCAGTCAAAGTAATCTTAGGACCAATATTATTGTGAAATTGTTGAATGGAAGCATTAGACAATTGTTGAAAGAAGTAATAGAATAAGGAGGGAAAGAACAATACCATTTCAAATCTTTATACCTTAGTTTTCTAATAAACAATTTAGCCAACAATCTTTGATTGAATGAGTGAAGTCACTACACAAAGTTTGGAATGTTTTAACATGAGTCAAAGGATCACCTTTTCCATTATAAAGCTCCAATTGAGGGACTCCCACATGTTTAGGAGGGACAACACGAACAATGTCATTGGATAATGAGCTTGCTACATCAAATGTGGGCACATTATACTTAGATTGATTCATGGAAGCTATTTGTTATTATAAGGAAGACACTGTTTGGGCTAGACTATGGGTGGTAGCTTCGATGGAAGGGTTGAAATTGGACATGTTGGATTGAGAAGGAGGAGTAACATTGTTGAATGAAGAGTTTGAGAATAAGGAGGGACATTTTTATATGAGGGTGGGGGTTGAGAATAAGGAGGTAGAACACTATGATAGGTAGGTATTGGAGAAGATTGGATAACAAATGGAAGACTCATAGTAGGAGGGATGAAGGAATTCCCCCCTTGAATAACATTTATAGGTATGAAATTTTGTGTAGAGGTAGCCATGATATTAGATGTGAAAGTGGGAACACTAGCCATAGGAGTAGTCATAGGAATGTAATGGTTATCTTGACTGGGAGGTTGTGTATAACCAAGGACTTTAACAGAACTCTTCATAGACATAATATTAGTATTCACAATATGAGAAATACCATGCAAGATGTCAACGCCAAGTTTATCACTTTGAAACATTCGTTTTAATCCATCAATCAATGGTAGAGCCTCACTTTTCGGGTATTGTTGACTCATCCATTGTTGAAGGCTTTCAAATTGGTTGTCAATCTTCACCAATTGGTCAACAAACACCCAATTTAGTGATTCATCCATATCATGAGAATTATGTAAAGAGTGAGTATAAACGAGTTCATTTGTAGGATTCCAAGAACCACCAACATCCTCATGGAATAAGTTATCCAAATTAGGCTCCATCTCCTTGATAATTAAACCTTGGGAAGCCTTAATTCTACAACTTATTCTCATGGGGATATCATATGTTGGACTAATAGTAGTAAAAATCATGCACTAAAGGAGGGAAATTTGAAACTTGCAAAATAATTGAATAATGTAAAATTTTAGAACAATGATTAAGAAAATTCATTGAAAAGATAAAGAACAATAGTGAAAAGTCATGAAATCCACTAATAAATTTAAATTTAAAAATTAGGGCTTTGTGAAAATAACCTCTTAAATTTAAGATTATCCATAAGAGAATTAAATTTAAAATAGCCTCTTAATTTAAATTATCTAAAATAAATTTAAATTTAAATTTAAAATTAGGGCCTTGTGAAAAGAACCTCTTAGTTTTACAATTATATCTAAGGTTGAAATTTGGAAATTGAAATGATTAATCCAAGATTGAGAAATGTACAAGATTAGTTTAAATTTAAAAATTAGGCCTCTTTTAACTAACCACTTAATTTTGAAAGTTGAGATCCAAGATTGTAACTTTGAATTTGAATTAAAATTAACAATCAAATTTGAAATGGTAAATTCAAAATTTAAACAACCCGCAAGCTCAATTTTTAAAATCAGGGTTTTTGAAAATTAACCACTTAATTTTAAAATTTGACTTGTAGGTGAAAATTTGAATTTTGAAATTGATAAGTAACTAATCCAAATTAAGTGACTCATAAGCTCAATTTTAAATTTTAAAATTAGGGTTTTAGGAAAATTAACCTCTAAATTTTTAAAATTTGCACGGAAATTAAACTTGTAAGTGAAAATTTGAATTTTAAATTGTGTACATACTTAGATCTGAGAACATTAATCAAATGTTGGGTTCTCCAAAATGTAATTGTGAAAGATTAGGGTTTCCACCTGAAGTGAGATGAAAAATGCTAATTTTTGCTTGGGTTGATGATTACTTTTAAAAGAGGGGGAATCCAATAGATGTAGTCAAAATTCAATAAAGATTAAGACTAAATAATGATTTGATTGATTTGGGGTTTCCTCTTTTGTGAGTTGAAATACTGAATTAAGGTAAAGTGCTAAAAAATGAAGGTAAAACTAAGAAAACAGTGAGCTACAGACGTGGGATTTCTGCACGCACCTAGATTTGAGTAGTATATGCAAATTTAGATCTGATCCTAAAAAAAAACTCCAAAAATGTCAGGGCCGATATGTTCGTCGCCTTGGTCCTCCTACTTTTTTGCTCACCAAAGAGGGTTGATTTGTCTTTGCAAATAATACTTATTATGAGAATCATAGCTCTGTACCTATTTCTTGCACACAAAAAGAAAGGGAAATAGGTTGGGAATAGAGGCTTTCCTTAGGTCAAACCTCTATTTTGGAGTTAACCATGAAATTGAAATAAAGTTAATTGAAATTGCTGTAATGGAAGGTTCTCCTTTTAAGGGAGATGTTGAATAATGACTAAAAATCAAGTGATATACCTCCTTTTGAAGTTTGTTTGTCTCCACATGGAATTAGGGCTTGATGAAGTCTTCAAAAAAAAGAATGAAATTTGTCTACTTCAATGCTTGAATCTTGAGTTTATTGCTACTCCAAGGCTTGAAGGAAGACCGATTAATGTTCAATTTATCTTGAATGTTTGATCTCATGTGTGCTTTCTTGTTCATGGATGTTCAAATGAGAGGGGAAATCCTCCTTTTATACCAAGCACGTTGAATAAATTGCTAATTTCCTGACATGAGCCAACGCAGAGAGGGAAATCCTGCTCAATTTTAAAATAGTAACAAGGGTTAAAAGGGGGCCCAAATTAGGGGGATCAAGGCGTGGTGCCCTGCTCCTACCCCTTTTTAGGGATAGGATAAGGTGCAAAATGCATAGGAATAGTCAAAAGTGGTATAATACTTGAGGTGCATGAGCATAATCAAGTCCCAATCAGGCCAAGGGGTGCAAACGATAAGTTAGGGACCCAATGTGGTCAAAGTTGTACAAGGGTGCAATTTTAGGATGCTACAAATATGTATGTCTAAGTATTTATTGAACATACATGTTTATTTATTTGATGTAGATCTTCTCTAGGATTTCATTCTTGAAAAATACAATGAAAATATTTCTCAACATTTTTTTCATTCTTCCTCATTTGACCAATCAATGTTGTCCATATTGGGAGCTCCATTGATCCATACAAATCCATGCACATGTGGTGAACCCCTATGTTGCCACTCATAGCTACACCAATAATCTTTGACATTAGTACTTTTTTCTGAAAATTGTATACCTTAAATGCATGTAATGTGTGACTATATGAGGATAGTCGATAACTTTCTGCCTTATCAAAATTTGAGCTTCCCGTGAATTAGTTGGTGATGTTCCTAGCATTGATGCCTGAAAATTGGGCCAATACATATTTGTTGCACTTAAAGTGAATAATATTGTAGGACATCCAATTTGGTGAAGCATGTTTGCCAATTTTGCATGACATTTAGCCCAATATGATCTTGTACCTCTCAAATTTGTTCCAAACCGCATCAACCTATCTGCTAATTGAAATTGTGGCATGTTTTCCATATGATGATGTAACTCATTGATGGTGATAGGCATGTCTTGTAAATCTTGTGTATGGTGTCTCACTACCATGTTTATCATAAAATATCTAAATCTTAAATGTTTACCAAAATGACGATCCCTATATCGCAACAAATGCTTGACAAATTCATGTACTTGCACTTGCCTCATTCTTGGTTTTAACCAATCACATCTACCATTAGGAAATAATGTTGGGAATTCTATATCAAGTAACCCCAATGTGATATATTCATTGATTGGAGATGACCCAATACCTGGCCAATCAATCAATGTTGTTGGATTTTCCTCAAGATTATTAAACCATGCATGGATTGATTCCATTTCTCTCTGTATATAAAGAAGTGTTGAAGCTATTGATGTTGTGTTCTCAACTATATTATCTTCATCAACCTCCATTACTGGACCCACAAATATGATTTAATTTACATTTGAGTCAAATTCCATCTCCACTATCTTCAATTTGTGGAAAATATTTTCATCAAAATTTCTTGGTAGCTGATTGAGAGCATGTTCATCAATTCTAACATCTAAGTAATATTTGTCATGCTCCACTTTATATTTGAGCTCTTTATACACACGATCCTTGTTGGTTGTAAAGTTGTAATTGGTGTCATGTTAATGCCTTCTAATAATAATAATTGACCAATGCTCTATTGTACATGGCAGAATATTTGAAACATGCTCTACATTTTGGGAAAAACTTATAGTGTGTCCTTTGTATTTATACTAACCACCTGTTGCATGTGTAACTTGCAATATTGGGTTGCCACGTGCAATCAAAATCTTCTCTAATTGAGTCAATTTTTCAAACTCCTATAGTTGTGGGCCAAGATCTATATTATTTGAAGATAAAAACCTATGATTTCCTCTCTCTTGTCAACATTTGTTGCATATAGGACCTTCAGAAGTTCAAACCACTTTGATTCTGACATAAGATTCTTGACAAAAATAACACATGTTTGGGGTTCTAAATATGTCTAATTGATATCTAAATTGCAGTTGGAATCTTTAAAAATCATATCAAAGTGAACCATTTAGATTTTGTATGTTATGTTGAACACCTACATTCATCTCTAATTGACTACCACATTGTGGTGTTTTTGGCGTTCTATTAAATTTTTATTTTGAAGATTCAACTAAATATCTCCATCCAATGGATGATTTTGCCTCACTTGATTGGGGAGAAAATTGTTGTCTTTCTTGTGTTTCAAAATGAGAGATTTGATCAGATGTTATTTGACGTCTATTTCTATGCACGTTTCCTTCATCTATATTTTCTACATCCAATTGTTCCACTATTATCTTTTCCCTTCTTCAAGCATATATTTGTCTATTAGCTTAATTATGTCTTCTTTTTTCTTCTTCTATTTGAATCTGTCATTTGTTCTTGTCATCATCTATGATACTCTCTTTCAATTGTTTTATTTGCTCCTCTAATTCAAAAAATTGTCTTAGTTACACCATAGCTAGCATCGAAGAAATTTCAAGTCAACAAATTAAATAGACTTGCTTCCCTTATCACCTAATACATTATAATCATCAAGATCCCTCAAAGGCTTCGTAAAGATATCTACAATTTATTCCTTTTAGATACGTACTCCAATCTGACTTCTTTCTCATTCACCTTCTCTCTAAAGAAATGAAACTTGATTGATATATGTTTTGTCTTAGAATGCAACAACTAATTCTTAGAAATATTGATAGTACTAGAGTTGTCATAATATATAACAGTAGGCTCATTAAAAACAACTCTAATATCCTTTAGCATCTACTTCATCCAAAGTACCTAAGTACAGTTACTAGAAGCAACAATTTATTTAGCTTCTACAATAAATAAAGAGATAGCATTCTGCTTCTTACTTGCCTAAGAAATAAACTTCTTTCCCAAAAAGAATTTCATCTCACCTATCATAGATATCTCAAACTCTTTTTTCATATCATTAGCAAACTTCTTACTCAAATCATCAACTCCTCCAAAAATAATGTCATCAACAAAAACTTCAACAATCAAAATATTATCATTATCAATCTTGAAGTATAAATTACTATCAATAGTACCTTTATAGAATCCCTACTTCGTCAAATACCCATCCAATCCGACATACCAAGCTCTAGGGGCTTGTTTAAGTCCATACAATGCTTTCTTCAATCTATATACCATGTCTCCTTCATCTGTCAATGAAAATCCATCTGGTTGTTTAATGTAGACTTCTTCTCCTTCCAACTCACCATTCAAAAAGGCTAATTTCACATCCATTTGATATACCTTGAAATTATTATGAGCAACAAATGTAAGAAATAATCTAACAGCTTCAATTCTAGCTACCAAAGCCAAAGTCTCCTCAAAATCAATTCCTTCCATGTGTGAATATCCTTTACATACTAATTGTAGACACCTAAAAATGGTCAACGCTTGCGAGGTCATACTTTAACATTTGCGAATTGCCTCATTTTAGGTTTTTGTGTCTCATTAACATTTCTCCTATGATTTGCACTTGATCTTTATCATTTGCGAACATCGAGTCATTCTTCTGCATTCTTCATTTATCTCGCTCTCAAATTTGGTCTTGTTGACAACAATCTTCAGTCATGATTTTGGTCGATCTTTGTCCTTGTCACTCTTGTCATATTGCGATCGATTCGTCATCGATCCTTGTCCTTTTCAATCATGTCAATTTGGTCAATTTGTCATTGATTTTTGTCAACCAATCTCAATCAAATCATTTATCAACACTGGTCATTTATCAATTCAAAATCATGATCGAATCGATATCAACTATCCTTTGTCAAGACCTAATTGTCATCCTTGCATTTCTAATTCATCTTCCAAGGTTTTATGATTTATTCATTTAATCTTGTTTGGCATTTTCCCTCTAGGTTAAATAATTTATTTATTTATCCTAAGTCTTCTTGTCACAATTAAATGTTTATTTAATTGGCTAATTAATTTCCTCCTATTTTTGTAAATTAATTAATGAATGAGAAATTATTAATTAATTTACCTATTTTTCATTAATTTCCTAATTTCCAAGTCATTATTTCCAACTCAATTTTCTAATTTCTCCTAAATGTCTATTTCTATTTCAAAATCTTGTCATAAATCCTTGACATAGAAATTTGTCATAAATTGTCATAAATCTTGTCATAAATCCTTGCATAGCAATTTGTCATAGACATGTCATAATTTTGCTATTCTTGATTTGAATTTCCATTCGAATCATTATCATGCTAATTTGATCCATTTCTCCAATTTCTCTATAAATTGGATGAATTTATTCAATCAAATCCCTAGCCGCTAATTGATAATCAGACTATCAAATTTCTAGTACTCTTGATCAATAATCTTGTCTACTTGCTTTCAATTGTGTGTGCACTTGTAGGTGAGATCCACAATCCAACCATTTGAAGAGGAAAGAAGAACAATGGAGCTGCATGAAGGAGCGTTCAAGTCATGTCTATGGTTTGCATAATCTTTCATTTTTGAATGCTTTTATCTCATGTCTCTATTGAGTGTTGTTTAGGATTAGATCATTACGTTTTGTGTTTTTGTGATTGAGCTAATGTCTAGTGTTTTTGATATACTTGTTTGTGATGATTTCCTATTTCCTAACATACATTACTTGGTGAACCCGACGTGAAAACTAACCTTCTAATCCCTTTACTGTGTTTTTGAGTGCTTTGAAGTTGATTTGCAGGTCAAAAACGCAAAAACAGGGCCGTGCAGGGTATTCTGGAGACTTCTACGCCTGTGTAAGACAACCTGCGCCTGTGTTGAGCATTCTGCGCTTGTGTAGGGGATATTCTGCACTTGTGTCAGACATTCTGCGCCTGTGTCATGGGTTCTGCGCCTGTGTAAAGTCTAGAACAAAGGTAAAAAAATGCAGTTTTTACTTGAAATTTGTTGTGTTTTTGCATTCTGTTTTCTGTGCTTTGGATTTTGGTACTAATTATCTGTGCAGAATCTTGGCATACACATGGCAAAGACTACAAATCAAACTACTAACATGTTTTATGCAGATTCGATAGTCAAAGACAACAAATCAAACCTCTAACTTGGGTTTTGCAGGTTGCCTTGGAGAAACAACCAAACTTTTGTGTTTGTGATTTTTAATTAGGCACTTAGTGATTTCTAAATAGGTTGGAATGAACATTTGTTTGCTTTGATTGTTGAGTATGACATTGGAGTAGGAGAGTATGCTCTCATCCTTCTTAGGGTGATCAGAAATCCAGATCTTTGATACCATGCTCATGTCTTTGATTGAGTGTCTCCTTTAGAGGGCTTGCCTTCCTGACCACTTTGTTTTTGCAAGCAAGTGATAATCGTGAGAAGGGAACGACCCAAAGTGAGTACGGCTAGAATTCCTTGGCATTCTAACTCACTATAAAAAAATACCCGATGAGCGAAAGCTTTGAAGGAAGTGTTACGTGGGAATTGCAGTTACTTGGGAAGTGATGACCCTTGAACTCTTTCTCATATCAACATCTAAGTAGGGCCGCTTGGTCTAAATCATGCTTGCGCGACTACATTTGTTTGGTATCTTGATGGGCTTAATGTCTCAATCACACTTGCGTGACATCAAGGAGTAACGCTTAACAGAAATCCTTACTACATACCTTATTTTTAGAGGCCAAAAACCCTTCTAGTTGCTTGAGAAGGACAAATTCGGATACTTGGAAGAGATACTAAGTTCGCCATGGGGAGATTTCCATGGGGAGTGATGCTTGGCTGCCCTGAAAAGTGAGTGCCATGGAGGGGAGCCCGTGGGGTCAAGCATCTATGTATTCTCCTTGAATCCCATAATGAGTCTACCTCTCAAGTACCTAATGTCCTTGCCTACCATAAGAAATGTGGGAATGAGCATGGTTGTCTTGAGTCTAAGTTGCAATATCTTGTATTCTTTGATTGTCAAAAGTTGAATTTTATCTCATTTCAAGAACAAGACAAATTGATTCAAAACAAGATTTAAACACAAGAGACATTCATCCAACAAAAGTTCAACAAGGTTCAAAACATCTTCAAATATGGTTGTCAAACATTGGTCAAAATTTTGTCTCAACATGCATGTCACTTACATTTAAGTTCATCCTAGGTTGCATTTTGCAAAGTTCATTGTCAAGTACCAAGGTTAGATTTCACCTAAGTCATACTCCTTTCAATAAGAGTCATCCATTTGCATGTGTCCTCTTGCATTAAAGTCATACCATTATCATACATTCATATTTGCATACCCTAAGTCTCTTCATTAAGCTTAAGTCATTATCATATCATAGCAATTGTCCTTTTGCATATAGTGTCAAAGCTAGGTCTTGTCATACTTGAGTAATCCAAATCTTTGATAAACCCTAAGTCATTGTTAGGAGGTCTAGACCTTATCAAATCTTTTATCCTTTTGTCATCAATATCATTTCGTCAAACCTAGCTTAGTATCCAAGCATATAGGGGAGACATTGTCATTTTGTCATTTTGTCACTTGGTCCTTTTGTCCTTTGAGGTCTAGACATCATTTCAATTTCCTAAAGGTCTCTTTTAGATTTGCATTCAAAAGTTTGTCAAAATCTTCAAAAACAACCAAAAACATAGATTGCATTCTTGCCATAGATTGCATTTTCATTTATTTAAGTTTGCATTTAGTTGCATATCATACATTATCCTTCAAAAATTCCAAAAATATTGCATTTGCATAGTGACATGTCTATTGAAACAAGGTTCCAAGCACCAATGATGCAACAAAGTTTGACATATCAACCGACAATGCAATCACAATTCTATCCAACCTAACAACAAGGCAATATTGGTCAAACTTTTCATGATGATGTAAATGTCCAAATACAAAAACTAGAGGAGAAGCTAGCTCAAGAAAATGAGATATTGGAACAAAGAGTGAAAAACATTCAGAAGAATAGATCACAAATGTCCAAAGTGTTTCAAAAATTTCAAGGTCGAAATCCAAATATTGAGCCAATTGATGTAAGATCTCTTCTTGAACGATCAAACATACCAGCTCTCCTCTCCCAAATAGAGATGATGAAACAATTTCAAGAAAAGAGACAACATCAATTTCAACAACATTATGTGCCTCCACAACAAGAACAAGAAGGTGTTTACTATCAATCAGATTTTCAACCAATACAACCAATGGTTCAACCAATTGTTCAACATATTCAACCAACACAACCAATCGTCCAATTTCAACAATATGTCCAACCAACTATACAATGTCAACAAATAGGTCAACCAATGGTGGAATATCAACAAGTTCAAGTTCAATCAACATATCAATGTCAACAACTGCCACCAGACATTCAAAAACAAAGGTTGCAACATGCACCAAGCCGAATTTTGAACATGTCAAACCAAAATGATCAACATCTAGTTCGAAATCAAAACATGACATCAAACCAAGACCAAATTCTTGCCAAACAAGTTCAAATTCCAGATACAACCATGTCAAAACCTCAAAAGAAAGGTTGCTTTATTGCAAGGATCTTAAGGAACCTACCAAGTGAGTTTATTGAGGAAGATCAAAATAATACACTTATGTCTAGCAATGCCTCATCCCCCCGCAAACAAATGGACTCTCCAGTGGCATCTATCCCTACACCTTTAGAAGTTTCACAAGAACCTTCCATATTGTCCTCATCAAACAATACACCCAAGGATGCAATTATCCAAGAGCTATCCATAATTGATTGCCAAGATAATCCAATTCGTGATGCACATCCTTGTCATGTTTCAGAAATACAAGACCCAAGCACTTTATTGCCATTATTTGTTTTAGAGGACCCCATTCCAAGTCCCTCTTCCTCATGTTCAAGCATTGATTCCTTGCCAGAATCCTTCACGAATGTTCAAAGTACATTTCCTTCATGCCAAAACATTGATTCATTGTCAGAATCCCCCATGCATATCCAAAGTCCAACCTCATGTCAAGAGGATAACTTAGAGTGCGAAGAAATGAGTCCTAAAGAAAATCAAGATCAAGATCCTGAAACCTTATCATCCCATCCAATTGTTGACCAAGATCTCATCTTCCCAGACACTCATGATGATTCCCCTATTCTTGTCCATCCTATCCAAAGTCCTATTGACACTCCATTCCCTGAGCAAGATCAAGATATTCTAGTTAATCCAATCCCAAACGATCCCCTTCCATTTCATGAAAAAAATGTCTTTCCAGATCCCATTGACATTCCAGATATCCCTCCCATCCTTTCCGATGATCCCATTGAAAGTCAAGAGCAAAGCACCTTTAAAGAGGATTCCAATGATATTCCTCCTTGTCAAGATCAAATTATTCCTTCAGATCCTCCACAAGATCCACTTCTTCATCCATCTCCTTGTCTTAAAGCTCCGTCTACACTCCAAGATCGCATTTCTTTTGATGATCCCATTATTTCTCCCATTCCATCTCTTGAAGAACATTCTAACGTGTCAATGCAAGATGTTCATGAACCCTTGACATGCATAATGGGTTCTTCCACTTTGATGCAATCCAATCCACTTCAAGATCTCATTATTTCTCTCATATCATATCCACCTCATAATGGACTCGCATCTTCTTCCCAAAGAAAAGAGTATCCTACAAGTCAAGATATTCATAAAGGCAAAGGGGTAGATCTCCATAAGCAAGCATCCCTTCATGTGAAAGAGTATACTAATGGTCATGGCTACAGAGCTCACACTCAAGGAGTTGGTATCCCTTCAAAGTCAAAATCCAAATGTCCACCTTCCCCATCATTGCTTCCATCCATTCTAGGTCCCCATATCCCTCCATCTCCTATGCAACATCAGCAAAGGCACACATCCTGGAGAACCTTCCATCCATCCCACATGCCTCCATATCATTCCCATCCACACCAACATTCATTCCCTCTTCCAAGCAATTTGGATGCCAAGTATAAGCATCATAAGTCTAGCAATCCACATGTATTCAAGGATCAACATGTCCAATATAATCAACATGTCAACACAAAGAACAATATGCTCTATAAAGAAAAAGAAAAATCCAAAAGGCCACAAAGGCCCATTGAGAAAAATAAAGCAAAGTCAAAATCTATATGGGTTCCTAAATCCCTTGTGCAAGCAATGCACTCCAAGGAACCACAAAAGCATGAAAAATCAAAAACCATGTGGATCCCTAAGCGGCTCCTTGAAGCACAAAAGCCTAAAGAAACATCCAACTTGGCATCCAAAATTGTTGTTCCTCCATCCAAACCTCTCAAATCTATTCCTCCATCACCTTCACCATCCATTTTGGGCCCTTATGTCCCAAAATCCCAACCTATTCCTCCATCCAAATCTCACAATCTGAGATCCATCTTTCCTCCATCAGTTCGTCACCCCTCAAGGTGTGTGCCAATGCCGATCTTGCCAACATTTTCGTCCATTGAAGCCCAATTCTTCCAATACCCTACCCATTATCCAATGCATATTTTCCATCCTTCGATCCCTTTGATCCGATCCTTTGCATAAATCCTTGCCTTAGTTTCATCTCATTTTCCATGTCCTTCTCCTACCAACGTCTTTCAGCATACTTTTAAAAGGTCATGGTCCATTTATTTCAAGGCTACCATCCAAACAATAAGACACTTGAGTCCTTCTTCCATCCCCTATCATGTGTCCATCTTCTTCTGAAAAAGTCAAAATAAAATTAAAAAAAAAGTCAAAAAAAAAAGACAAAAGAAAAGAAAAAAAGTAAAGAAAAATAATTCGTCCACTGGTGAAAACCTGGCAAACAGGCGCTTTGGGCAAGTACCATGATGAAAACCTGGCAAACAGGCGTCATGCGTAATCTATGAACTTCTTGCACACCACACTTGAGGGCAGGTTTCGTCCTTCATGTCATACTCCTCCATTGTCCTATCATCCCTTATGTCCATTTTCCCTTTCCACCTTTGATCTTGACAAGGATGACGATCTTCATGAGCATCATGTATCTTGTTTGCAGCTTTTAGTCTATCATAGCTTTTGGTCATTTATCCATTTGCTTATTATAACCTTTCATCCATATTCCCTACCTTATTGCAACTTTCTACCACTATCCCTTAGCCAATCCCGACCTTCAGTCCATGTCCCTTATCCATTCTTGGTTTTTCTTATCCTATCCATATCTTATCACTATCCATACACTCTTTTTGTCCCTTGATCTTGATCTGACATAAGGACATGAAATACAAAACATATTTTTCAAAAACCTCTGGACATGTCCCTCATGCCATGTTCCTACTTTACATTGTCATATCTAGTCTCTTGTCCCATCATGCCATAGCCCTTGAAAATTGCATCTGCGTTGTCTCCATAATAAAAGGCCTTTGTCTTCCCTCTATCCACCATCATTTCAGCAAGCCTATTTATTCACCTATCATATTCCTTGCCTTGCTAGACACTGGGGGCAAAATTTGAAAAGAGCCATGAAAATTGAAAAATGTCCTGAAAAAATCCTAAAAATTTAAAAATGTCCTAAAATAATCCAAAAAAATCAAATAATGTCCTGAAAAAATTCATAAAAATCAAATAATGTCTTGAAAAAAATTCATAAAAATCGAATAATGTCCTGAAAAAAGTCAAAAAAATTGAAAAATGTCCTGAAAAAAATCTCTAAAAATCAAATAAGGTCCTGAAAAAACGAAAAAAAATAAAAATTGTAAAACTCCAAAAACAAAAACAAAAACAAGCATTTTACAATAAATGATCCCTTTGTGCATCGACAGATTGCTGAGCATACATCCAACAACAATCAATTCAACACTGCGCTTTCCTGAAATCACGCATTAACAGGTGAGCTTTTTCAATCAAACCAAACATTCAAACTGATCCGAATTGTCATATTAATCGAACATCAACCTCAAAATCAATTTGTCCTTGTTCCTATCATCATGGGTCTTATACAGGGTGTGGTATACTTGAAACCAGACTGTGTCCTGTCTTAGACGGGGTACCACATTTCCTGAAACCAGACAGCATGATCGTCCTATCAGCACTTTCAACTTTTGACAATGAAGATCAAGGTGTTTGTTTGATTTATTGGAATTTGTGTATCTTATCTTTTTATTGATTTATCTTTGGCTTCGATCATGTTCCTATGTTGCTTGATGATGTCACTGAGTGATTTAGAGTGACCGGGATGGCTCATGGTCTCTTTCTTTTTTTGATTGTGATTGTCGTTTATCTGTGATGTGTCTGTCTTTTGCAAAAAGGGTTGCATTTCAGCTCTGGCCTTCAATGCCATGATGCTACGCATCCATTTTGCTACATAAAAATAAAGGTTCTCACCTACAAAGTGCATTACTGAAAGCAAATTTTTCTTCATCTCTAATTGTCCTCTGTCTCATTTCTTCTTACTAACATTTCTTCCGTCAGTTAGGATAGTCCGTTCGGTCTAGTGCTCCGATCTTCAAACACATATGCTGCGTCTTGCATTCATTGGTTAGTACATTTGCATTCCATCACATATTACATCAAGCATTTTATCCATTTCATTTCATAAATACATCAAAAATACATAAAAATACATCCATACATGTTCATAAACAGTGCATAAATCATCCATCCATGGAAAATAATACAAATCATAACACATTGCATCCCATCATATCGATGCATATCATATCACATATCATAATAATATCGGAGTACAAAATTGGACTGTCTGTCCTAAGTATGGCTCGCAGGCTGACTATATAATGTCAAACTACATAATGTCCACTGTCTGTCATAAGGAGCACGTGCCTCTGTCACTGGGTTCTCCCTCTATCCTCCTCATCCCTACCATGTCTCAAGTCCTGCTAATTTATCTCTGTCTGTGCTTTTGAGTCTATGTTGTAACATGAAGCAGTCAGGTCAGTTCTCCCATGTGATCAACGGATACTGTCGACTCTACATCACAATCGGGGCATCTTTTTGTCAGTTTTAGGGTTTGCTCCTACGGGTTGTATTTCCTCATTTTCATGTCCACCTTAGGGTGTTTTTCATCTATTCTGACCTATCCTACCCTTATCGCCCCTTTTCGGATCATTTGCATGTTGTTTTGGACCAAAGTTGAGTTCCCAATGCACAACTGTGCTTGTGTCAAGGAACCTACGCTTGTGTCATGTAACCTGTGCTTGTGTACCCTTACACAAGCGCAGAAGACCTCACACAAGCGCAGAAGACATTACACAAGCGCAAAAGACCCTACACAAGCGCAGAAGTCAGTTTTTGCATCCCCTGTGGGCCCCGTAATGTCCCGCAAGCAAGTCAAATTCATGAAATTGAAAACATGGGTTTTTGAGATCCATATCGCTACTCCCACATCGTCCGATAATTTGTACGTGTGTACACGTTCTTCGAGGTGATCTACCATTTGAATGTTCGCCATCTCTCTGCAAGTGTCCTTTTCCAGAGCAACAAATCCTCTTCTTGGGCTAGTGCAAATGAGCAATTTTCACCCTCTTGGTCTCATTTATAGCTCTTTGTCATTGCATAGATGGACGTGCATCCTCTCCATCTTATGTTGGTTGCGGTCTTGTGCACCTTACATTGCTTGTCTATCATGTATCCGATCTCTGATTGTCAGTCCGTTCGATCCTATCATTTTTATCGATCAATTGGCCTCTTTTCTGCATGTTTCCAGCCAATTCCTCGAGGGGGCATGCATATGTCATTGTCATTGTCTGGGGCATTTTCATTACTGTTCTTTGAAACAACGCTTAAAATCGCATTGTCTCAAAGAGGGGCAAAATGTAGACACCTAAAAATGGTCAACGCTTGCGAGGTCATACTTTAACATTTGCGCATTGCCTCATTTTAGGTTTTTGCGTCGCATTAACATTTCTCCTATGATTTGCACTTGATCTTTATCATTTGCGAACATCGAGTCATTCTTCTGCATTCTTCATTCATCTCGCTCTCAAATTTGGTCTTGTTGACAACAATCTTCAGTCATGATTTTGGTCGATCTTTGTCCTTGTCAATCTTGTCATATTGCGATCGATTCGTCATCGATCCTTGTCCTTTTCAATCATGTCAATTTGGTCAATTTGTCATTGATTTTTGTCAACCAATCTCAATCAAATCATTTATCAACACTGGTCATTTATCAATTCAAAATCATGATCGAATCGATATCAACTATCCTTTGTCAAGACCTAATTGTCATCTTTGCATTTCTAATTCATCTTCCAAGGTTTTATGATTTATTCATTTAATCTTGTTTGGCATTTTCCCTCTAGGTTAAATAATTTATTTATTTATCCTAAGTCTTCTTGTCACAATTAAATGTTTATTTAATTGGCTAATTAATTTCCTCCTATTTTTGCAAATTAATTAATGAATGAGAAATTATTAATTAATTTACCTATTTTTCATTAATTTCCTAATTTCCAAGTCATTATTTCCAACTCAATTTTCTAATTTCTCCTAAATGTCTATTTCTATTTCAAAATCTTGTCATAAATCCTTGACATAGAAATTTGTCATAAATTGTCATAAATCTTGTCATAAATCCTTGCATAGCAATTTGTCATAGACATGTCATAATTTTGCTATTCTTGATTTGAATTTCCATTCGAATCATTATCATGCTAATTTGATCCATTTCTCCAATTTCTCTATAAATTGGATGAATTTCTTCAATCAAATCCCTAGCCGCTAATTGATAATCAGACTATCAAATTTCTAGTACTCTTGATCAATAATCTTGTCTACTTGCTTTCAATTGTGTGTGCACTTGTAGGTGAGATCCACAATCCAACCATTTGAAGAGGAAAGAAGAACAATGGAGCCGCATGAAGGAGCGTTCAAGTCATGTCTATGGTTTGCATAATCTTTCATTTTTGAATGCTTTTATCTCATGTTTCTATTGAGTGTTGTTTAGGATTAGATCATTACGTTTTGTGTTTTTGTGATTGAGCTAATGTCTAGTGTTTTTGATATACTTGTTTGTGATGATTTCCTATTTCCTAACATACACTAATATTTCTTTGTTTCTAGTAACTTTTCCATCTTCATTCAATTTATTCCTGAATACCCATTTAGTACCAATCACATTCTTGTCCTTAGGTCTCGTTTCTCATGTTTTGTTCTTCTTAATCTGATTTAAGTTTTCTTCCATAGCTTGTACCCAATTTTCATGTTTACAAGCTTCAACAACACCTTTAGGCTCAATCTTAGAAATTAAACATGTCTCTTTAGTAGAAATTCTTCTCCTAGTCATCACACCTTTATTTTTATCACCAATAATCTAATTCCCCGAATGATTTAATCTTACATACTTGGAGGTCTTCTGATTGTTCTTTTTTTAGTCGCTTGATCTTCTTCACTACCAACAACATCTGGATTCACTGTCTCTTCCGGATCATTTTGCTTCATGCTCAGAGTCTGCGCTTTCTTTGAATTAACATCTTGATAATCATATTCATATTTGCATGCTCTGATTTTCTTCTCATGACTCTCATCAACCTTCACATTTTCACTTTCCACTATATTTCTTAGTCTTTTGTTGTAACGCTAGTAGGCCTTGCTCTTAGTAGAATATCCCAAAAATATTTCTTCATCAAATTTTCATATATCCTCATCTCTTTTGATATAACATTCTCCCAAAGATTTTGAAATGTTTAACTATAGGAACATGACCAAACCATAACTCATAAGGAGTCTTACCAAAATCAACTTTTATATGCACTTGATTGAATGTATACACATTAGTGCCAACAACTTCTCTCCAATAGATATGCAGATTTTTCATTTAATCATTATAGTCTTAGAAGAATCCAAAATAGTTTTGTTCTTTCTTTCAACAACTCCATTCTATTGAGGGGTTCACAGAGTAGATAACTATCTCCTAATTCCATGCTCTTCACAAAAAGAATTAAACTCACCATAAATGAATTCTCCTCCTTTGTTAGATCTTAGACACTTCAACTTTAATCTTGTCTCTATCTCTACTATAGATTTGAATATTTTGAACATCTCTAGTGCTTCAGATTTCTCTTTTAGAAAAGTGACCCACATCATTCTAGAATAGTCATCAATAAACATCATAAAGTATCTATCACCCTGCAATCTTCTCACCCTAGAAGGACCACATAAATCAGTATGCACAAGATCTAATAGCCCAGTAGATGTATACCGTTTTCTCTGAAATAAAATTTCTTTTTTCTTTCCCAATTGACATTCTTTGCACACTTCATTAGTAGGCTTCACTATCTTATGTAGATCTTTAACAAATTGAGTAGAACTTATCTTAATCATGTAGTCAAAATTAACATGACAAATCCTCCTATGCCACAACCAACTTTCATCAATCTTAGAAATCAAACAATTTTTCTCACCAGTATTGAAATGAAAGATATTACCTATAGTTTTAGTTCTTGATGCAATTTCTATACCGAAGCTATTGAAGATTTCCCATTTCCCATTCTTGAATTGTAAATCATATCCCTTATCAAACATCTATCCAACACACAAAAGATTATGCTTAAAACCTTCAACATATAAAACATCATCAATATTATGCTAACCATCAAGAGAAATAGAACCTCTACCATGGATTGCACAAGCTTTGTTGTCTCAAAATCTTAGTATGCCGCCATCATACTTCTCCATATTCACAAATTTACCTTTATCGCCTGTCATGTGATGTGAACAACCACTGTCAATCACCCATTCATCTTTCTATTCAATCTTAGCAGCCATGGCTTTCTCTTCAACACTGCATCATGTAGAATCAACAGGTACCAGATCATCTTCCTTGATAGCAATGAATACAAATTCATCTTTAGAATTCCCTTTCTCAGACTCATCATTTGTCACACCTTCATTAACAACATAATGACACTTCTTTTGATATCTATACTTGGACTTGCAAGGCTTATCGTACTTTGACACTCTTTTAGCTCTTTTCAGACATTTAGAAGCAAAATGTCCTATCTTATTACATGAAAAATATTTCAAAGATAACTTCCCTTCATACTTACCATCTCCCTTAGGAAATCTTCTATAAATAAGTACTTCAAGCTCTTCAAGTTCTCTTTCATGTTCTTCCATCTCTTTTATTTCTCTTTCATATTTGGAAACCCTAGTTGAACTCTTTGTCGGATCATACTTCTTCTTCCTAGACACAATAGCTTTAAATGCAGTCTCAGTTTTTCCATGTGATTCTCCAAGTTCAATCAATTCAAAAGAAGAAAGCTTACCAACCAACATGTCTCTTGAAATAGTTGTCATAGTCTGGATCTCATCAGTAGCAGAAACTTTGTGTTTGTAAGCAGGAGGCAAGGATCTCAATACTTTTAGCAACAATCTCATCTTCTTCAATGACTCCACTAGCACATTTGATGTTCAACACAAGATGATTCACTTTAGCCATAAAAGGATGAAATATTATCATCTTCTCCCATTCTCAACATCTCATACTTTCCTTTCAAACTCTACAGTTTGGTGACTTTCACATGTTTGTCTCCTTCAAATAGGGTTTCTAACTTCTCCCAAACCTCACATGTAGTCTACAATCCCATCATATTAGTCATCTCTAAATTATTCAAGGCACTCATAAATGCTTCTTTGGCTCTTATGTTCAATATGATTGATCTCATTCGCACTAACAAGACCATTATGAGGAACAATTTAGGCATTCTTTGTTATCTTCCAATAATCTTCTCTAAGACATTTTAAGTGACACTCCATCGGGTTCTTCCATATAGTGTAATTAGACACCACATCAACAACACATAACGCACATATTTTTGACATGGAAAACCCGGTTAAGGAAAAAGACACAGTGGGAACCTACCCATAATGTGATAATACTCTATAGTAGTATATGTAAATATTACAATGGGGAATGCACAAGTATTTAGGAACACTAACTAGAGCTCATTTCTTAAAAAAAACAAAGGGATACAAACCTAGGAAGGATCACTTCCTTACAAAGATTGGACACCAATCTAGATTACATGAATTGAAGGAATAACAACTCCAAATGCTTGGTCATAGTTCCGGTTAAGCACATATACTCAAACTCTTCTCTTCACATTTCTGCATACTCTGTCGCACTTCTTCTCTTTTCTCCTCTTCTAATGAAATATTAAAATAATATTTGCACATGAAGATGCATCTCCCAAATGAATACTACATGTATTTATACAAATCATCAAGATTACTCTCAAGGTTGGCTCAACTCATAAGTCCTAATTACAAAATTACATCATACAATACATATATCCATATGAAGACCAATACAATGTTGGCAAGGACATATCATGGACCTAAATAAAATCCTTGAACATACAACACCACTGATTATCACACCAAGGTCATCTGCAACATGCAAGAACCATCAGGTTGGCCAGAAAGTCGTATAACATGAAGAATACCACTGGACCAATAAAATATTCAATAACATGCACAACAAACAATGTAGACCAACAATACACATAGAACATGATCTAGAAACACCAACAAGCAACATGAATTCCTTTACAACAACCACAACAAATCGGATTACAAGAATCATCATCTCCCTTTTGGAGCTCAAGAACACCGACATAGAAAACTGAAAGATATGCTTGTGAAGTTTCAAATCATGAACCACTAGAACTAAGGACACACATGAAGATCCCAAAAACTCTCCAAAATACACATAACATAATGAATCAATTCTAGAGCAATACAAACCATAAATCACAACTTTACAATACAGAACAAATAGAAAAACTAGTCACCACACCTGATCACACAACTTGATCAAATCACCTTCCGGAACACTGAAACCCATGTTGGATCAATTGAAGATACTAATCTCCGAATCCTTAAATCTACATCAACATATCTGCTATAAATCAACCAAACCAACTCTCTAGAACACCAAAGCACAAGAACACATGAATATGTTGACATCAATGACAACAACACATCCAACAAATCTAATGTCCAACATTTTCTCACATCATCATGTAAATAGGTTAATTCATCCATCACTAGGATCATAATCACAATGCATATATAATATGACAAATACAACCATTTCATGATTTTTAGATACATCATCCAACAAACAAAAGCCATATCCATACATCAATAAATCATGTGGATATCTCATATGTATATAGCATCATAGCAACATTGCCATTATTATCATCACATATCTATTTTAATCAAACATCTAATAGACATAATTACAAATCACGAGTATCATAGACACGGATACAAATCATATTAAGAATATAGATATGCAAATACTAAGAATTCATCACAATCATGTAGTCAATCGTAGTATGCAAATAATATCAGCATAAGCATCATGAATAGGACATCATCATAAATAGGTGTATAAGAAACCATCTCATCATAACATCATAAATTCATAGAATAATCCAATCAGTGTATATAAACATCATCTTCATAATAATCATATTAATCACATGCATAGAAAATCCAATAAACTGGTAAAGCATATAGAGTCCAATGTCCATCTACATATCATCATAAAATCATAAAATCTATCCAAGTATACAACGATATCAAAATAAAAAATCTCTAGTCATATATGGTATAACAAAATATAAAGTCAAGTCTCAAATTAAGTAGCATCTCCAGAAAGTGTTGGTCTTAGTTGACCTATCTCTCCTCCAATACTTGATGGACCTACCCCTCGATCATCTCATGGTGCTTGTGGAGGACCCATGACACCTACAATATCACTTTGTGCTTGCTAAGGTACTCTCTAAGAAGTAGGAACATAACTTCCAACCCTCTAACCTACTAGAACAACTGCCTCATATAAATAATTTCAATAGGAAATCTCCTTGCCAGCATGTAGCATGACCATCATAGCATCACCATGAGCACCCTAGGCTCCTACCTTCTCTTCCTGCTCCAGGAGACTCTCTGCTCAGCCATATCTCTTGATAGTAGTGTCCCACTCTGCAGTCACAACTCTAACTTGCTATTTAGTAGTGTCTCTCTCTAACATAAGTGTATGCATTTTCTCTTGTAGTTGAGCTATTTGTTCTCAAAGATGCAGTATCATTAGTTTGTTTATACTTTTCTCCCCCTACTGGCTACTGTATATCATGTGTTGCCTCCTACTAAAACTAAACTGGGGCAACTACCTATCCTCCACTTGGCTCAACCACTCTCCTCCTCCAAACCAATTAGGGTCACTCCTCCTCCTCATCATCTCCACTATCCCCACCCCATCCTCCAATCCCCTCCACAACCCTAACATGAACTCTACCTTCACCCCTACCTCCATCTCTACCAACTCCAACTCAGCCTCCTCTCACTAGCACCCAACCTTCCATCCTCTTTGCAATGCTACCTCATGCATTTTTACCCCACCTCTACCCCTACCATCTCTACCACCCCCTCTCCTACTCTCATCTCCATCACCACTATCTCCTGCCTCAACTATGTATCATCTCCTCTACCTTCATGGGAGACCTTGATCACCGTCATCATCCTCAAAACTTAATCATGTCTAAGCAAGATCTGTAAGCCTCAGAAAAGGATTCTCTATAAAATATTGCATGAAATCTACATTATCATCCTTGGATCTAATAAGTGAGCCTGTGAACCCCATGCATGATGTGGTAATACCATTAACTTTGTGAATGCAATCTCAAAAGGAATAGAAGGGCCCTAGTTTGATCTATCCATGTATGTGTGAGAATACAAGGCTATACCCTACGACATAGCTTGGATCCATCCAAACTATTTGAATACCCGAACAATCAACTATCTCTCAATCACGTAAGGGGGAAAACAAATCAAATAATAAGCCTGATATATAATGAGAAGCTCTCTCACATCATCAGTTCATAGCTCACATCCAACACAAGGCCTTCATTTCATTGAGTCCATGGTGTCTAAAGTGTATCTCCAAAACTCTAGTTTCCCTAGTATAGGTTAGGAAACAACTCCATGAAATACATATAGATAGGGATGAACTTCACCCCTAACCCAATCATATACTAGTCTAATAATGACAATATGCTCCTAGCACCAAATTTGAAGCAAGGTGATGTTAGCCAACAAACTAGTTGTACCATCATTGACAACTTGATGCAAGTCATGATATAAGTGTTCTAGCATACACACTCCCCATGCATAGTGGTTACCCTCTATAACCATGCTCTCCAAAATCGCCCCATCCAACTGATAATCCCCAAGATCTTCTATCTAGAAATATGAAGCCTCCAATCATGCCTACTAGTACTGATGGTAAGGGGTCATAATACCAGAGCATATCATCCCATCACACCTCTGATCCATCAATCTCATCATCACCAAAAACCCTGTGAAGTGTTATTGTGCCACCCATCTCATGGTGATCATACTAAATTAACTCTCCTCTAATCAGAATCCACAAAATCTTATATACATCCTCAAGAGCCACACTGATCTCACTAGTGGGCAAGTGAAAAGTTTTGTGGTCGCTATGCCACCTCTTTGTGAGTGTTTTCAGTAAACCCCTATTTGCCCTTATATCAGGCATGTACAAGAGATAAACCACAGGCATCTATGTAGGCTTTACTTGCATCATCTAACTCTAGCCTCAAGTGCATCGTCTTCAAGAATCGCTCCCAAGACATCAAAATATCTAAATCCTCCTAAAAATCAATGAATGCTACAAGTGTCATTCAATTAGATCTAGTTGCATCTATCCTAATCAACCTATATAGTATATTGTTACCTATCCTATTAGCTTTTCAAAGATTAGGTCAATCTCACTGAGCAACTATCAATTGGCTGCCATTAATCATGACGTTAACTCATCTATCTAAACTATCTATCTCATGCAACTATCTTGAAATCACTAAAAAGTCTTATATAAATGCAAAAGTGCTAAAAAAGTTTGCAAAATTACTAAATAATCTTACATATCCTCCAAACAAGCAAACACGCTAACAAAAATCACAAATGCGCCATTAAAATAATTGAATTTGCGAAAACATCAAAAGTGCTAAAAGAATCATCAAAGGCGTTAAAACATTCAATGAATGTACTAATATATCAAATTCACTAAAAGATTAAACAAAATCATTAAAATAAACATCATATGCGCTAAAAGCTTAAAAGCGTCACATAAATTAACAAAAGCGTCAAAATATCTAATGAATGCATAGAAAAAGCTAAAAAATCCAAAATTTTCAATATCACACCTATCAAAAATTAAAATTATTGACCTACAAAGAATTAAATGTGAAAAGTACAAAGATGGTACATATGTACATACTGGGGCACCATACTTAGTTGGCCTTTGGAATCTACAGACACACTCAAATTGATGTTTGTGGTAGGGAATAACCATGATGACTGTTGACAACACTCTGCTCCAATCACTCTTCTCTCCACAATTCACTCCCAAAGCTCCACGTGTGCAAATGAGTTGGAAGTGGACCCAAAAATTTCTATATGTAGTCCATTTTAACCTAATTAGAGGCGTAATGACCATGTAATGTCGAGGCAACCTATTTTTTTGCCAATTTCTTCATCCAATTTTTGTAATTCATGAGATCGCTAGCTTTATCCCTTTTTTTCAAAAAAAATCACCAATCGATCTCTTGAGGGGGCATACAATCAATATTACACTATTAGGGGCAAATCGAGACCTGATTCATTTTTCTTTGAAATAATGTTATTCCAACAGTCTCAAAGAGGGGCAAAATGTATACATTGAAAAATGACTAGACATAATTAAATATATATTTATTATTTATTTAATAGCTTTATTCTTCTATCAATAAATAAATTAAATTATTTATTTATTTGATTCACGTGTCATATTCCTATAAATAAATTTATTAATTAAATATTTATTATTTAATTAAGTTTCATCATTTCTTCTAAAGTTCATCTTGATTAAATAATTCTAAGTTATTTAATTAATCATCTAATTCAAATCTTCAATATTAATTCCACATCATTTCCTCTTCGATGTCATCATTTCATCTCAATAACATCAAGTGGCTAAGTAAATTAAATATTTTTAATATTTAATTCTTCAATTATCCTCAACATCCATTCCTAGCCAATAGGAGGAGGAGACTTAGGTGTACTCCTACTTCCTATATTCTCTCCATCGCCCCTACATCCTAGTTGTTGGTTTTGTCCACATCAACTTGGTCAAGGTCCACTTGTCCTATGAATCCAAAATTATCTCCAAGCTCCCTAGATTGTTGACTCCACTTGTCTTGGGAAGCCTATTTTATCTCCAACCATCCTATATCATATGAGCCTTAATAGGAGGAGGAGACTTAGGTGTACTCCTACTTCCTATATTCTCTCCATCGCCCCTACATCCTAGTTGTTGGTTTTGTCCACATCAACTTGGTCAAGGTCCACTTGTCCTATGAATCCAAAATTATCTCCAACCTCCCTAGATTGTTGACTCCACTTGTCTTGGGAAGCCTATTTTATCTCCAACCATCCTATATCATATGAGCCTTCATTCTTGGTCAAGGTAAGTATGATGCCATGTGGCTTATCACTCCACCTTTTTCCACCTTGTCATCGTAGGAGTAACATCTTCCCCATTTCTCTCTCACATTCTAACCAATTCTTCTTAGTCATCCCTTCTGTCGAGATTCACTCTCAACCATTGATCTTCACCACCTGGGATTTTGTTCTTGGAAAGTCTATAAAAGGAAACCTTTTTCCAACATTTTAAGCTAGTCATTATCAAGCATTTTAGAGAAATAAAGCAATCAAAAGTGTGCCTTTGGCTTAGTGTAGTATCATTGTTGCAACATCATTACCATTCATCAACCATTGCATAGTATTATCCACATAGTTGCACATTATATCTCTTATACCACAATCCATTTAGCTTTTGTCATCTTGAAACAAAACCAATGAATTCTGAGAGAAATCATAGCCAAAAGATCAGAAGTTAATAGAAAACAATGAGACACCAGTAAAGGTTGGTTATTTGGTATACTTGTTTATTTGTCTCATTGGTGATTTTGGATGTTTTGTACGATTTTAGGAGTTTGTGGTAGCTTAGAGTAGTCTTACAATTGTTTAAAATTTCCTCATCACAATATTAATTTAGGGTATATGCACAAAGATGGTGGTGAGAAAAGTGGACACCACCCAAAAAAACATGGAAAAACAAGCAGCGCGTACACGGTTTTAAAATTTGAAATTCCCGCGTACGCGCTTAGGTTTGTTCTTCCCGAGCCTAGAAAAGGTAGCGCGTATGCACTTATTTTAGCAAAATGAGTGCATACGCACTACTCCTAGGGAATTGAGCGTGTACGCACTGCTCATAAGAAAATGAGCGCGTACGTGCTAATAATCCAAATAAAACCGCGTACCCAGTGCCTGGTAAAAAAAGTTTAAAAAAAAAACTGGGTCTCATTTACCTATGAATAGCGGTTTTTTAACTTTGTTTTTTCCCCATTTCCTCTCCTAAACCATGAACGGGGTGCTAGATTTGTCCTCCAAGGTATGGATCAAGGTTCGTTTTTGTTTATTTTTGTCTTTCTTTCCAGTTTATGCAATTTGTTTTACATTTTGAATTTAATTTCATTAATTTTGATTAGGTTTTTTCATTTTTTGTTTCAAAAACCAGATTCTTCTAATCCAGAACAAGAACAACCAAATGCACCTCCTAAAAACCCATAAGAACAACCAAATGCACCTCCTGAAAACACACAAGAACAACCCCCAATTCCTCCTTTTGACCGCACACCTGAAACACAGGAAGAATTAATTAATCAGTTAGGACAAAATACGTCTAAAATCAATAGATTGATTGTTAAATTGAAAACTTCTGAACTTGACCATCATCAATCCCTCGCCTCTAGCCTAGAAACATTAGCTAGTGGTGTCATAGCTGTTTACACAGAAATTATCAAATGGGGAAGCTTCAGGGATAGGTGTCGTCAATTCTATGCCAATGGGCTATCATACGATGGAGTAAAAAACAAAAATATTACTAAACAACAAACATGTGCCCTTTTTGTTGAACCCAAAACTGGTCAGTCATTACCTCTTAATGCAAAGAGGTTTCCCATACATTGGTGTATCAATGTGCAAATGAAGAATCTTTTTTGGCAAAGGTGGTGGATGGTCTTTGATGATCCACCTTGTAATAATTATGAGGTGCCATTATATTTTTTGAGAAAAATATATTGTGAGTTTGTGCTCAATGTGCGGCCAAACTATTTTGACATGAGAGAGTTTCATGGTAGAGGTGGTGGCTCTGCCCAAGATAGAACAGAAGCCTATAGGCGATTAGCCACAGAGAGTCGCCACCCCCTAGCACCCAAACCCAAGGTGCATCATGTTGTCCCATTAGAGCTGAAAGAGTTGATGGAGCTACAGACTCTTCAGGCGGCCACAACATTGATTAGTGCCATCATCTAGCATGGGATGTCATTAGCACACCCTATTGTATTGGATGATGAGCCATTAGAGGGCGACAGAAAGCCCATCGAGCATATGTGTGTCAGTTGCTCGGGGATAGATGATGCAGTTGGTGCAAATGGATCCTCATATCATTTGTGCACGATTTGTGGCTGTAGATGTCAGGCTCACATGATTGAGGATGTCACGCTGACAGATGAGTTGATGGACATGGTGTTTGCCCATGAGCCACAGACACAGGTGTGTTGATTTGAATTCATAACATTTTATTTATCAGTCACTTTAAATTTGCAATTATATAAATGAATTTTCATTTATACATCGATTTAAATTGAGACAAATAATATGCATTTCAGGATGCAGCAGTGGTATCCCATACACCTCCCCCAGTTACTATAGCTCCAACTTCGATGCCTAAGGTATAAATTTTGTAACATGTTAAAATAGAATAGTACACTTTGAATTCAAAAAAATACAAGATATACTAACTATCTTTAATGCTTGGTCCAATTTCTGGTTTGTAAGTGTTGACAAGGGACGAAATGTCCCAGATTGATGACATCACCCTCTCAGCAATCGATTTTGGCCTACAAGGCTATATGGTATCATATTTTGTACAACTCTTTTTATGTATTGTTTTGATGGAATATGCAAGTCATTTCATTTTAGATTTTTAAAATTATGTTTAGTTTATTATCTGTACTAATATCTCATGTTAATATTTTTTTTTAGGGTACCCCCTCCGCATCTAGGGCTCATCCTAAGAAAAAGAATTCCTCAAAGACGCCAAAACATGGGAAGAAGGTAATTGAACACATTTTTAGTTGTACACTTGTTTGAAAATGTTGAAATCAAGTATTAGCTGGGGTTTGTAGATTGATTAGTGTTTTTTGTCTATTTTACATGTATAGCAGCCATTGAGCTTTGTGGATTTGTTGAATGCACCTGATACACCTGCGGATCAAGAGAGGGCAGAGGTATGTATCTCTACTTTATTTTCTTGATTTCATAATTATATGCATGCGTACATGTGAACTTGTGATATATTATAATCTTATAATTTTTTCATATAGGAAATATCCATACCTATTTCGTCAATGGCGAACCCTCCTCCTTGCACTGGAGAAGCATCTTAGGATCTGGTACACTTTTGTTTGATATGTAAAATTAATTGTTTTTAACCTTCAATACTTATCATTATATTAATTGTATTTAATCTTTGAATATTTTTTGTATAGGTAATAGTGATAGTTTCTACATCGATGGTGAGCCATCCTCAATCCATTGGAGAAGCATCTCAGGAATAGGTACGTCATTGTTCTCTATATTATAGCTTTTAAGTGTTTTGATATATTTATGTTAGTACATTTTATTAATTGTACATTTAATCTACAATAGACCCCTTTGTGGTACGACCATAACATGGATCCATTTAAGTATGTCTTCAAGAAAACTCCTATGAGTGACAAGGAGAGGATAGTGAAGACATTAGCTCCTAGATCAGCAGATGAGGTAATCTACATTTCAATTGCAAAGGAATTAAAGTTAAATGCATAGTTATGTTGTTAATTGTGAACTATTTTCTACAAAAGAATTCTAACTTGGCTTTTGAATTGTGGTTTTGCAGCCATCTACAGAGCTGCGTACTGCATTGAAGAGGCTTGATTTTGATGATCCACCACAAGTTTAGGATCATATAGTGTTAGTCTTGGTCATAGAATGACAAATACATGTAGATATATTATACATTTTTATTGCATATCGATTTGGACATGGCATATGCCACCATTTTGTAAAACTTGTATTGACTTGGCAGACATGCCTTTTTTTATATATATAAATATCGGTATTCGATCCAATAAATATGTAATAAGTTCATTATTTTGTATTCGTTGTATTTTTTGGTTGTCCTTTTATAAATTTAAATGAATATTTGCATATGTAATCAACAATATGAATATAAACAACAAAAATATATGATATAAAACATTGCAATCGTGGAATATAATTTGATAAAATTTCTAAAATGTTGAATTAACCCTACAAAACTCCTTGTATTCAATTCATTATTGTGTATTCATTGTATTTGGTGGCTGCCCTATTATAAGTTTAAATGAATATTTGCATATGTAATCAACAATATGAATATAAACAACAAAAATCAACAATATGAATATAAACAATAATGTGTTTGGTGCGAGAGCACCCTCACGCTCGCAATGGTCAAATTTTGTTCATTGTGTGCACAAATCGACGTCGCGAGCATGTCTGAGTGGGAAGGTTTATGTTAGGAATGCCCCTATCATGCATCCCAAAGCGTTAGAACGTCAACAGTCATACCATACCGGTGCAATCTCTCAAGTGCCCTGAGTCCAAAAAATTGTCAAAATTTGACGGACTGTTTATTCAAATACAAGACACATATGGTCGATCCGTTTGATCTCATGTGGTCACGTGAGGGTCCTCTACAATGGCCTATCTCAGTTTTTGACAACTTGGAGCCATTTTTATTAGTAGCATTTTTTTGCCTGCCGCAAAAGTCGTCAGTTGCATGCAATGAAAAGTTGCAAGATTGGCTAGAATTGATTTGGTTCGTTGTGTGCACAAATTGACACTGCGAGTGTGTTTGGGTGGGCATTTTTACACTAGGAATGCCCCTGTCATGCATCCCAAAGCACTGGAACGTCGAGAGTCATACCGTACCAGTGCGATCTCTCAAGTGCCTTGAGTCCAAAAAATGCTCAAAACTTGACGGACTGTTTCTTCCAATCCAGGACACATACGGTTGATCTGTTTGATCCCATGGGGTCATGTGAGGCTCCTCTAAAATGGCCTATCTCAGTTTTTGACGAATCGAAGCCATTTTCAATTAGTAGCATTTTTTCGCCTGCTCCAAAAACCGTTAGTTGCATGCAAGGAAAAGTTGCAAGATTGGCTAGAATTGATTCGGTTCATCGTATACACAAACTGACATCACGAGCATGTCCAGGTGGACAGGTTTACACTAGGCATGCCCCTATCGTGCATCCCAAAGTGTCGAAACGTCGAGAGTCATAGCGTATTAGTGCAATCTCTCAAGTGCTTTGAGTCCAAAACAATGTCAAAACTTGACGGACTATTTCTTCCAATCCAGGACACATACTGTCGATCTGTTTGATCCTGTGGGGTCGTGTGAGGCTCCTCTATAATGGCCTATCTCGATTTTTGAAGAGTCAGAGCCATTTTCGATTAGTAGCATTTTTTGCCTGTTGTAAAAGTCGTCAGTTGCATGCAATGAAAAGTTGCAAGATTGGCTAGAATTGATTCGGTTTGTCATGTACACAAACCAACATCGCAAGTGTGTCCAGGTGGGTAGGTTTACACTAGGCATGCCCTTGTCATGCATCCCAAAGCACCAGAATGTCAAGAGTCATACTGTACCGGTGTGATCTCTCAAGTGCCCTGAGTCCAAAAAATGCTCAAAACCTAACAAACTTTTTCTTCCAATCCAGGACACATACGGTTGATCCATTTGATCTCGTGGGGTCACGTGAGGCTCCTCTACAATAGCCTATCTCATTTTTTGATGACTCAGAGCCATTTTCAATTAGTAGCATTTTTTCGCCTGCTCCAAAAATCATCAGTTGCATGGAAGGAAAAGTTGCAAGATTGGCTAGAATTAATTCAGTTCGTCGTATGCACAAACTGACATTGCAAGCATGTCTGAGTGGGCAGGTTTACACTAGGCATGCCCCTGTCATGTACCCCAAAGCATCAGAATGTTGAGAGTCATATTGTATAGGTGCAATCTCTCAAGTGCCATGAGTCCAAAAAATGCTCAAAACTTGATGGACTGTTTCTTCCAATTCAGGATACATACGGTCAATCTGTTTGATCCCATGGGGTCATGTGAGGCTCCTCTACAATGGCCTATCTCATTTTTTGATGACTCGGAACCATTTTCAATTAGTAGCATTTTTTTGCTTGTTTCAAAAACCGTCAGTTGCATGCAAGGAAAACTTTCAAGATTGGCTAGAATTGATTCGGTTCGTCATATGCACAAATCGACATCACGAGCACGTCTGGGTGGGCAGGTTTACACTAGGCATGCCTCTGTCATGCATCCAAAAGCACCAGAACATTCAGAGTCATACCCTACCGATGCAATGTAGAAGTTGCTTAACAACTTTTTTGACAACAATGACAATTTTTGCTCAAATTGTATCTAGTCTCAATCTATGACCCCTATGACCCGATAATGACTCAAATAATTCTCCATGATTATACAAGAATCAATAATGCTCATGATTGACTAGCAACACATCACATATACTCAAAACATAGTCACAAAACATTGACACACAAATTATGGTCAAATGTCTTACAAATCATCTCATGGGCTTTTATACAAAATTTGGCATTACAATATGTAGCGTCGTAAATTGTATGCACTTGCTAGGGTGGTACAATTTCACACCTAGTTTAGCACCCGCCTTAGTGCATTTTACATTTTGCATTGCATTTCTCCTTTAGCACTTAATTAATCAAATTAATTAGGTCTAAGGTCCTATTTCATCATCCTCTAAATCATAAAGTTGGGCCCTTTCGTTAAAGTGTGCCCTTTTCATTTTACTCCTCCAATACATCACTCAATCAAAAACCCTAATTAAGTCCTATTTTGAGCTTGGGGGCTTGGTTTCGGGGGTCAAAACATCTTGAAATCACCTGTAACTTCAGGATTCTCTCTAAAATCATCATATTCGACGGCCCTGAAAATTTGGTGAAAAGTTGTCGGGATCGTGGCGCCCGGAGTGCACATGGTCCCGGACATTTTTCCCAAAATTTTAGGAGCACAATCCAATCACAAAATAAAGCTTAACCCCAAGAAATTGGCGGGAAATTCAATCTCTAGGTCGGCCAAAAGATGAAATTACGATCTAGGGTTTCCTACATAAGAGCTCTTTTTCTTCATTTGAAGGGATCCAATTTTTGTTTTCAGGAACCTCGTATGCAGCGAAAGAGCAGATCTTTGAAGGCTTCAATAACATTCAACATCCTTCTATGAAGAATTTATCAATTTCATTCATCCATTTAGGGCTTGGAAGACATTGAAGAACAATAGGAGATTACCGACTGAAGATTGGCTTGTACTCCTCCCTTGGGGGTTGGGTATGATTTCATGTTGTTTTTATGTCTTTGCATAAGCTTCAATATATCCTTTATTCATGCTTTAGATCACTTTGCATCTTGATTTAGAGCATTTACATTATCATTCACAAGCAATTAGGGTTTACTTTCTAGGTTGCTCTAGTTTGCTTGCTTGCATTTTAGGACCTTGCACACACACTAGGTCTGCACACACAATACATTTTACAATACAACTTGGCTATTCATGGAGGTGGAAATCACCAAAGCGGGGGTTTGACTAAGGAAAAACCCTATATAGCCACCCATACCCTTTTCAGATATAAGTGCAGGTTTCGGGACTCAGACGACGTCGTAGGTGACAGATCTGGGAAAAGCAGATCAAGACAGCACTCCACATCAAATTACAGAGAAAAAGACCTGGACAGGGGTGCTGGGCGCCCTAGTCCTGCCAGGACAGGGGCACTGGGTGCCCTAGTCCTTGGGACAGAGGCGCTGGGTGCCCTGGTCCTCCTGACAGACAGCATTTTTCGACATTTCTGACAGTTTTCCAGAGTGCAAAACAACAGTTTTAGGTGCAGTTTTTGGGACAGAATCAGGATAGTGGCGCCCGCGCCCCCATCTTGAACATTTTCAATCAGATTTTGACTCCGGGTACGCATCTGCATTCTTATTTCATCCTTGTATTTACAGCTGTTCATTATTTAATCTCAATTCTACAATCTTGTTATTCGTTTGTACATGCATTTTGGGATTAGGACTTGAACTTGGATCATTTTATCTTTCAATTTCAATGAAGGAATAGAAATTCTAATAGGTAGCCCGTGGCTCTCTCTTTCACAAGAAGAATTAGCCAATTGTGTGATACCTCTAGGCTCTTTCGTATTCCGTAATGTGTGTCAAAAGGTAGGATTAGGGCATGTTAACCTAGTCTCGCTTTTTCCCCTACACAGTTTGGTGAACCCGACGTGAAGCTATCATTGCTTCCTCTTGCATTGCATTTGTTAGATCTAGATCTAGATTTAGTGTGTTTTCATTTCATTTTCATTAAAAAGAAAAAAAAAAGAGTGTGTTTCTTTGCATTGTGTGTTTAAATTTTATGCAACCTTTATTTCAAAATGTCAGATTTTTATTTGCAAAATGTTCGTGCTTTTGATGATTATTATGAGTATAGCCAAGATGAATTAGATGAAGCTTTAGATGAGTTTTAAAACCCTAAAGATGCCAAACCTTCATTTTACCAAAAACTCATAAACCTTGTTACTATGCCATTTAGATGTGATGAGAAAGATAAGTCGAATGGTTCCTCTCAAGGGTACATTCCTATCAACTCCTCCACTGAATCTAGTAACATGGTTGTGTTCAATAATCCCCTCTATGAGGAGATGTCTCCTTTTGAATTAAAAGATAAACCTTTTAATCGATATGATCATGCTTTGTTGGATGATGCTCTTGATGACTTTGTGGCTTTATCGAAATCTTTAAACAAGAACAAGACTTCTAAATTGGTTAACATGATAAACTTGAATGAGCATAACAAGCCTCTCTTTGAAGTACAAGGTGCTTATCCTTCTCCCACCTTTCAAATTCCTAAATCACCTCTCCTTACTGTCCAAGGAGGGTATGATCATGATTCCTTTTGTACCCCGAATAAACCAATCATCACCGTGCAAGGAAGAAAACCTATAAGTCCTTATAGTTATGCCAAGCAAATAACTAGAGAGAGTTATCATGTGGTTGCCCATACTTATCACACCAGAAATAATAGGCAGCCTAATCCTCCTCCTATTATTCTAGTTTCTCTTCCTAATCCTCAACCAATTCTTCCACAAGCTCCCCGTATTTCACAAGTTATGGGTAAGGAATATGATCTCATAGAACAACTTAAAGCTACCCCTACTAAGATATCCCTCTAGGATTTGATTCAAACTTCTTCCACTCATCATGGAATGTTACAAGATGCCTTGAAAGATTTGAATGTTCCTCCACCGAATACATCTAGTAATATAGCATCTTTGGTTAACTCTGTGATGAATTCTAAAGCTCAAATTGTGTTTACCCAAGATGAGTTGCCTACTAGTGAAATTCAACAACAATATGATCCCTTGATGATTGTGGTTATTATGAAAGACACTGCTATAAGACGAACACTAGTAGATAAAGGCTCTAGCCTTAATGTGTGTAGCATCAATCTATTGCATAAAATGAATGTGGATACATCTCTCATTGAGCCTGAATCTCGTCCCATTCGAGGCTTTGACAATGTGGCTAAGACTTCATTGGGTATTATCACCCTACCTCTCACAGTAGGACCTGTTACTTTGCCTACTCCTATCCATGTTATGTTGGGAAATTTAACATACAACTTGTTATTAGGGAGGCCTTGGATTCACAATATGCAAGCTGTCCCCTCTACATTGCATAGACAAGTTAAATTTATCTATAATAATAAGACATATACCTTGATAGGTGATACTAATTTCCAAGCTTGTCTACAAACATCTACTTCCAAAGGGGGTTCTTCTAAGCCATCCTCATCTAGTGATGACTCTTTAAAAAAGATACCTATCAATGAGTCCTCGCTCTCTGATGATCAAAATTCTTTGGATGAGTCTGGAGCTTCTGAAGAAGATTTTTCTCAAATTGAATCTACACATAAGAAGGATTTTTGATCCTGAGAAGGTTCTCGCAGAAGACGAGTGGGGATCTCTTGATTTCAATCCCACCTTTGTAGGTGAATATAAGGTTCCTTCTAGAGAGCTTAAAGTTGAAAAGAAGGAAGAAGCTAAAAATCAGTCAATCTTACCTGAACCTATGAGTAATAATTTTGTGGCCGCTTCTCAAACTTCTTCTCCTCACACCTCTAATTATGAAGAGTTTGATTCTTTGTCTTATGAAAAACCACCTTCTCTTCCTAAAATGGTTGATCGTTATGGTCGTGGTTTTCGCATTTTTGCTAAGCATGGGTATCATGGAAAAGGTTGTGGTGCTCATGAACAAGGGATAAAAGTTCCTCTAGAGACTAATTTTCACAATTATGCCTTTGGACTTGGCTATAATCCCTGCAAATGCACTAAAGCTTCTAAAAGACCATGCATTAGTGTTAATGCTATTTCTACATCTCTATCAATACAACACCCCAAGTATATTGATGGGGATCCTTCGTGTGCCTGTGCTTTGGATGTCTTTCCTACCGATGATGCTTTAGCTGAATTTTTGGGAGCCTATGACACTCTTCCTCATTATCATCACAATAGGAGACTCCCTTATTGTTTGAACACCGAAGCCTATTTTGGAAAAGAGATTGATAATGATGAGATTGTGAAAGAATTCCCTCAGTTAAAGGATACTCCTCAACAAAGTAATCTTCTCATAAGTGACACCATTGATGTTAAGATGGATCCTTTCCATAAGGAGAAAGTTATTAAAATTGGAAAATGTTTCGATGAAGAGGAACAAAAACAATATGAAGATTTATTGCATGAATTCCCCGAGATCTTTGCTTGGACATACTCTGACATGCCTGGTATAGATCCTAAGATTGTCACTCATAACATCATCTTAGTTCCTGATGCTAAGCCCGTGAAACAAAAGATTTGAAAAATTAATCCTAAGGTGGCTCTGCTTGTTAAGGCTGAGATTGAAAAGCTATTGGAGGCTGGATTTATCCACCCTATTGACTATTCCCCATGGATTTCAAATATTGTCGTTGTGGCTAAACCAGATAACAAAATAAGAATGTGTACCGATTTTCTAGATTTGAATAAGGCTTCCTTGAAAGATGATTTCCCTCTTCCAAACATTGACATGATAGTTGATTCTACGACAGGACATGCCTTGTTATCCTTCATGGATGGTTTTTCAGGATACAATCAAATTTTCATTAACCCTCAAGATCAATTTAAAACCGCTTTCACCACTCCTTGGGGTATGTTTTGTTGGATAATGATGCCTTTTGGACTTAAAAATGCCGGTGCAACTTATCAACGAGCGATGACCCTTATCTTTCATGATTATATGCATAAGATCTTAGAGGATTATGTTGATGATATTTTAGCCAAATCCATTCTTCGCATAGATCATATTAAAATCCTTCGTCAAATCTTTGAAAGAGTTCATAAATATCACATGCGCTTGAATCCCCGAAAATGTGTTTTCGATGTGGATAGTGGAAAACTATTAGGATTCATAGTTTCGCATCGTGGGATTGAGGTGGACACTAAGAAAATAGATGCTATTGTCAACATGCCACCTCCTAGAAATGTGTCTCAACTTAAAAGCTTACAAGGAAAGATTCAAGCTATTCGTAGGTTCGTATCTCAACTTGCGGATCGTACCTTTCCTTTTACTCAACTTCTTAAAAAGGATATCACTTTTCAATGGAACGAAGATTGTCAGCAAGCATTTGAAGATTTAAAAGTGTATTTGGCTAGTCCTCCTATTCTTCAACCTGCCGAACCTTCTAAACCTTTCCTTCTGTATACAGCTGCTTCCTCTCATGCTCTCACAGCATTGTTGGCACAACATGATAAAGATGGTAAGGAATGTCTAGTTTATTACATAAGTCATACCTTACTCGATTATGAGACCCGATATTCTGCGATAGAAAGACAATGCTTGGCCTTGGTGTTTGTGACTCAGAAATTGAGATATTATCTTTTAAATTCAGAAGTCCACGTCATGGTAAAGTTTGATCCTTTGAAGCATCTTTTCTCTAAAACTGATTTATCAGGACGCTTAGCTAAGTGGGTTATGATGTTAACTGAATTTGACCTTAAATTTGTTTCACAAAGAGAAATTAAAGGGCAAGCATTGACCGATCATTTAGTTGAGGCCCCTTCACCTTTCTCCTTCCCTAATTCTGAGTCTTTCCCCGATGACTTCATTCTTTCTATAGAGAAAGATGAAACTTGGGAATTATACTTTGATGGTTCTAAGTGTCGTACGGGATCGGGGGCAGGTGTTGTTCTGATTTCTCCTACAAAGAAACCCATTCCCTTATCCTATCGTCTAAATTTCTTGTGTACCAATAACATTGCTGAGTATGAGGCTCTTATAGCAGGAATAAAAGTAGCCTTAGCTCTAAACATAAAACACATACATATTTATGGAGATTCATAATTGATTATAAGACAAGTAACAGGAATATATCAAGCAAAACAAGACAAATTATCACAATATAAAGATCTTGCCATCTCTTTATTACAAAAATTCGATTCTTATACCATGGAACCGGTTCCTCGAAAAGATAATCGACATGCGGACGCAATGGCATGTGTGGCCTCTCTTGTATCTTTAGAGGACCCTATGGTTGATCTTAAATTTGTTATTCACAACCTTATTTCTCTAGCTATTGTAGACGATTCTAGCTTGGTAACATGTTGTGACTTTGTAGGAACACTAGGGCTAGAATCCGCAAGCTGTCTGCTAGGTATATCATTCTTTCTAATGTCTTTTACCGAAGGGGTTATGACGGTCTTCTCCTTCACTGTCTTAACAAATTGGAAATCCCTGTTGCTCTTGAAGAGGCACATTCAGGTGCCTATGGGGGGCATTTTGGAGGGAAATCCTTGGTTCAAAGATTGCTTCGTATGGGATACTATTGGCAAACTATGCAGAAGGATTCTTTTTCATTTGTTAAGAAATGTCATCAATGTCAACAACACAATAATCTGATTCATGCTCCTGCCCAAGAACATCGTTCTCAAGTAGCTTCTTGGCCTTTCTCCACATGGGGTTTGGATCTCATTGGTAAAATCTCTCCTCCTTCATCTCAAGGACACACCTTCATTATAACCACAACAGATTACTTTACGAAGTGGGTAGAAGCTATTCCCCTTCGCTCTACTACTACTGAAGTGATTTGTCAATTTCTTCTAGAAAACATCATTTCTCGATTCGAGATACCTTCCACTATAATCTCAGATAATGGGACATCATTTAAGAACAAGGACGTGAAGAAATTCCTCGAGAAGTATCATATCAAACATCGATTTTCTACACCATACTATCCTTAATCAAATGGTCAAGCTGAATCATCCAATAAGATAATTGAACAAATTCTTCGCAAAACCGTGAATAAGAATGGTAAGGATTGGAGTAATCAGCTAATCTATGCTCTTTGGGCCTACCGAATGAGTGTACAAATTGCTACAAGAACTACTCCTTATAATCTTGTTTATGGTGCTGACGCTATTATGCCTTTAGAGTTAGAGATTCCATCACTTAGGGTTTCTCTTAAAGGTATAGTAGATGATGACTCTTATAGAGAACAACGACTTCAACAGCTTGAGATGCTTGATGAACAGCATATAAACGCTCTTGAGCATATTCAAGCATATCATAAAACTCTACAATGAAGCTATAATGATAAGGTTATTCAATGTTCCTTCTCAGTAGGTGACTTAGTCCTCTATGAGAATCAGCACAATGTGAATGCCTTACCTGCAGAAAAGGGAAAATTTAGTCCTAATTGGCTTGGACCATACATCGTTATTGAAGATTATGGATCAGGTGCTTACAAAATAGCGGATGTAGACGGTACACCTCTTAAAGAACCTATCAATGCTATGCACTTGCGTAGATATTATGCTTAATTCTTCATTCTTTATTTATCTTCTTTTCAGTTCTTCAACATTGGGTAATATGTTAGTACCTCCTAGTTACAGCAAAGTAGAATTAAATGTTATGATGTTTAATCTATATTGCTTCGTTCTTGACAAGCGTGTTTCTTTACTTTATAGTTTGTCTTGAATTCATTTAATGTAAATTGTAAAAGATTTACGTTTCCATTATGCTAGCATATTATACAATGTCTTATGCATTAAGTAGAATCGTATCATGTTGTATTTAATTAAATCACACTAGTTATATGATTCTTAGAATTAATGCATATTTCTTCCCTATCATCAATGTAGTACTTGATTAAATATTTTAATTAAGTCACACATGTATCAATTTAATCATGGAGCATTGAGAAAACAATCACATGGCAATTAAATCCTGAACATACATGTACATCTACCAAATGTATTAGATTTAATCAAAACAAAATATACGTTGTTTTAAGCATTAAAGATAACACATTTGAGACAACGAGAAGCATGTATATATATATATATGTGGATCGTATACAAATATAGGTCACTGTACATCCAAAATGTGACCTATCCTACATCATAAAATCATCTCCTATCCCTAGGGCTGGTGGCTGGAGAGTGTCGACTAGATGCTCCCTCCTGATCCGGTCGTGCAAGTGGACCCATAGGTGTGTAGCGCGATATAGACCATGAGTGACTCCGAGAGGAACTCCTACGATCCCTATCCATAAGGATCGCGCGATAGGAGGAAGCCTCGGCCTGAGCAGCTATTAGATCTCGCCGCGCTCGCTGAAGGTCCTCTGATAGGACTCTCTCTCTCTCTCTCCCTCCATATGTCTACCTGTACTCGGAATGGGGAGAACAAGTCCTCATGCTGACCTGCATTCCCCTGAGGCCTATAAGCGATCTGTGAGGAACTCAAGATCTGTGCCATCGTGGAAATGTCTGTCACTGCTTGCTGAATCAGGGAACGCCACTCCTGCACATTAGCTGTAGCAGTAGAATAGATTTTTTTGTATTAGTACCATTCTATATCATCAAAACATTAATCAATCAATATAAACCTACTATACCTAGATCTCCCTCATGCTAGTAGGGATCATGGTATGGTAGCATCTGTGACTGGGAACTACTAGGCTCCCCTCACTCGAATAATCTGTGCACGATGGGTGTAGGCTGGACGGTACTAGGAACAGGTCTCTGTATCGCCTTGCATTCCCCTTTTTGGGGAATAAGAGGAGGATCCAGAGCTATGGTATCATCTCCTGAATGGTGGGGAGCTGCATCTGACCCCTCCACATCATCTCTATCCTCCTCCTCATCCTCATCCTCATCCACATCCTCACCTGCATCCTCATCATCCTCATCTCTATCCGTGTCCTCCTCCTCCTCCTCCTCCTCGGCACTAGGCTGATCTCCTGTGGGTGGATCAGGATCTCCTGCCTCCTCATGACCCTCTCCCTCCTCTGGCTCCTCTGACCTAGATCCCTGGTCCTCATCTCGGTCTCCATGTCTCCATGGGCCTGGATGGCCTGTCAGGTGATCTGGTGGAAAGATAGGCCCTGGGTATGATCTTGTAAAGCGGAAAATCGCAATCGAACCCTAGTTGCTCTCCCCTCTTCCAACTCCGAGGAGAGAGAAGGGAGGTCGCTAGGGTTGATGGTTTTCACTTAGGGGAGAGACTTTACATTCAAAAGAGGGGTTGAAACCCACAAGATCCAATCCCACACAATGCAAGATTGGATGCTAAATGAGTTTCAAGGGTTAAGACAGCAAGGCTACCCTCTTTTGTAAAGAATGTACATAGAAGAATTAAACTAGGAATGCATAGAAAGTGATAAAGATTCTCTTAAAAACTGAGTTAGGGATATAGTATGAAGCTGCGGACCTGGGATTAGCAGTAAAATGTCGATACGGCGCTGTCCTGCAAATTTGAGCAAAAGTTGTCGGGACGATGGCGCCCGGCGCCACGGTCCTCTAAAAAATCCGCGAAACAAAGGGGGATCTGTTCGTCTCTGCACAAGGATTCCAGATCTTCAATTTCAGCTGCGTACCTGCAACCTACACACAGAAAAGCGAAGATGATTGGGGGGTTAGGGATTAGGGGTTTGCCTTTAGGTCAAACCCTAGTTTTGGAATTAACCAAGAAATGAGAAATGCTGTAAATGTAAATGTATGTAATGTAAAACAAGTACTAATACCTTGTTGTAAGGATGTTTGTATCCTAATGTGCGAAGGTATAGATGTTGTTGTTTGTTGTATGTTGTATGTTGTAGCATGTAGTAAGTGATCTCCTCTTCAATGGTTGAATGCAACACTTAGCCTTGAATGGAGACTTAGAAGGAATGCTTGAATGCTTGAATGCTTGAATGTTTGAATGCTTGAGTATAGTTTCCACGCTTGTAGACATATCCTCTTCATTCATGTATATGTCAAATGAGAGAGAAAAATTTAATTTATATACTTGCCAATTAGGGTTAAAAGACTGATTTTCCCGACCTTAGGCCGACCAGGAAAGTTAATTTCCAATTTGCAAACAAAAAGACCCGAGACCCCTTAGGAGACCGGGCCCAAAATAGGCCCAGGGACCAGGGCGCTGGGCGCTCTGGTCCCACCTCCCGGGACAGCAGGGTGCAAAGGAGGTTCAGGCCAGGGTGCTTGAAAAATGCAGTTTTTAGTGTCGTAAACAGGTTTCGGGGTCTCCATTCAGGTTGCGTATTGCATCGCCATTGTGAAGACCAAAATGCAGTCGAAATTGCAAGTGTCGAGGACGCTACATTTAGCCCCCACTTTAGCGGGAGTATGTATGCTCATACTTCCGGTAAAGTACAAGGAAACAACATTGAAAGACTTTCACCACGTCAAGGAGGCAAGACACACCAAGCCCCCAGTGGACTAAGGATCTTACGACTTCGATTGACAAAGTAAAAGGGAAGATCACGAGGGAGAACCATGACTGTCAGTAGTAAGGTTCCCTCACTATGAGTCATGCAAGAAAAATACCAAAAATTTTCAAGGCAAAGCTAAGTTCGCCAAGAAATTTTCAAGTATCTTGAAAGGATAGACAGGGTGTATGCCCCCTACGTTAAAGCGATCGTACACGCCTCAACGGGGGTGATTGTTTTAACGTAGTGATACACATAAGAAATGAGAAAGGAAAGGAGCACGTTATCGCAAAGATTTAGCCCCCAAATGTGAGATAAACCCAAGGATAATAGACACAAAACACAAAGCACAAGGTGACTTCACTTTCCTCGAGGTCAGTATGCTGTATGATAAGTCATGTATATCTATCATATGTATGTATGCATAATTGTTCTTCATTCCCCAATCAAGGAAGGTCACCTAGAAGAAGGAAACACATGTGTCTTTTGAGTCAACATGAGAGAGACCAAAAGAGATCTCAATGCTTTGCATCGTCCTCAAGTAGACAACACTAAGGACAACAAATAGAAGAATGAGAATAACATATAGAAGAAGTAACAAAAGAGAGGGGGAGAGAATCTGCTATGCTAATGTAACTAGTCTAGCATGTCATCTACCCCCCGATCTTGCTGATCAATGTTTCGGGAAGGCAGGGAACATGCTAGAGGAGGAACATCCAACACAGCAGATGGAGCTATCACAAGATCCAAACAAGGGCTATGTTCATGTTCTAAGCCACGTTGTTCTTGTCTAGGAGCTAGGATAAGTGCTTTAGAAAATTCGTTAGATAAATGGTTATCAACATCAACAAGTTCATATTCACTATCAGAAGCAAGAGGAGTAACATTTTCATCATGAATAACATTTTCATCTATATCATCATCAAGATTTATAAAAATAGGATCTTTAACTCGCACAGGATCAAGACCATCATGCATCTTATGTTTAGGAGATTTAGGCTCAATTTTCGGCTGAGGAGAAAATGGAATAATGCTTGTTGAAGGTGTTTTTGGAGATTGTAAAGTTTGAGAAGCAGCTGCTTGAGCTCTAAGATGACTCTTTTGTCGGTGTTCACGTGAAGAACGATTTCATCTAGTCTTAGTAGGAAGTTGAGAAGATTGAGGAGGAGGAATGTTCTCATCCTTATCACTTGGGTGTTTAGGTTGTGGTCTCTTCGACTGGATAATAGGAGAAGAAGAAGGTCTCTTTTCTCTATAGAAGGAGGGAGGAGGAACTGCTCCATATAAAGGAGGAATTTTTGGTTTAGGAAGGAGACCAAGTCCATCATGACGAGGAGGTATAGGTCTACTTTTAGAAGCTTTATTAGGCATAGACATAGTCACATCCATAGGGATGGGTTGGGAATCTTCTTGAGGAAAGACATTAGTTTTATCTTTCAAAGGAAGAACTTCCTTCTCAAGAACGATAGGAATATCAAGTTTAGGTGTTCTAGGTTCACTTAGAGATAGGATCATATCTGTTTTCCACTTTTGATAAGATTTGAAAAGATGATCACTTCGTGGAGGAAGAGATTGGAATTGTTTAGGCCAAAAATAATCAATAGGAACACTAGAGGTTCTTTCAGCTGGTTTAAAGAGACTATGATTGACAGTAACAACTTCACCATTATGGGGAAATTTCAAACATTTATGAATGGGAGAAGCAATAGCTTTCATGGAAGATAGCCAAGGATAGCCAAGCTTCACACGAAATTGTTCGGATGAAGGAATAATAGCAAAGTTCACATCAAGAGATTTGTTATGGACCTCAATAGGTAATGTAATAGAACCAATTGCAGGAGAAGAAAATGCATCAAATAATTTCACAACCAGATCTGTTTTGTCATAGATCACTTGATTCAATTGCAAAGTAAAAAGAAATTCTTCAGTAATAACATTAACCATGCAAGAAGGGTCAATAAGCACTCCACGGCAAGGTGTATTCCTGACTTTTGCAACTATGTATAAAGGACCATCAGGTGCTCTAATGGTTTCACTAGAATCAAATGTGATGGAAGGTTCTTTAGGGGTTTCTTGCTGCTCTACAAAGTTAATCACATTCAGAGTCATAGACACAAGACCATCAGATGAGAGAGAGGAGTCATTAGCCTCAATCGCATTAGAGGTATGAGAAGTATGAGAAGGTAATGGATCAGTAAAAATTTGAAGATTTTGGTTAGGAGGAGCTACAGATGTGTTGCCTTTATCATTCACTCTAGAAACAGAGATAGTATTATTGTCAATCAAATCTTGAATTTTACCCTTTAAAGAAAAACATTTTTCAGTATCATGCCCAGGCTGACGATGAAAGTGACAAAAAGCTTTGTTACCAAAATAAGGTGAAGTAATCTTTGCAGGATCAATTTTCCTTATAGGAGGAAGAGTAAGCACATTTTGTTCCAATAGCTTATTCATAATACTATGCAATGATTCATTCAAATGAGTATACTTTCTTTCTTTCTTGAAAAACTTAGAAATAGGAGGCACACCTGATGCTGCATTCACATTGTTGTTGATGATGTTTTCATTGAATTTGATGGAATCTCTGTTCGGTTTAAACTTTCCAAATGGTTGTTGACTGCTATCACCCTTATCACTTGGAGCCATATGATGTGATTGTTCCATTTGACTCACAGTCAGTTGATAATTGTGAAGAGTGGCACACAACTGTTGGAAAGAAGTAAACTCAGAAAACAGAAGTTTGTCTCGAATATCTTTTTGTAAATTAGAAATAAAGATTCTTTGAATATCATTGTCAGGTACTAGAAAAGAAATTTGAGCATACAAATGCTTATATCTACCAATGAAATCAGTCACTTTTTCTTTAACACCTTGTTTACAATGCATTAAATCAATCAAAGTAACTTTAGGACTTATATTGTTTTGAAATTGTTGAATGAAAGCATTTGCAAGTTGTTCAAAAGAAGTAATAGAATAAGAAGGCAATGAGCAATACCATTGTAGGGCTTTGTCTCTTAATGTTCTAGTAAACAATTTTGCAAGCAACCTTTGATCATAAGCAAAATCGGTACATATTGTTTGAAAAGTCTTAACATGTGTTAGAGGATCACCTTTACCATTATAAAGCTCCAAATGCGGGATTTCAACATGTTTAGGGGGAATAGCTCGAACAATGTCAAGAGAAAGTGGGCTCGCAACATCAAATGTGGGCACACTAAACTTAGATTGATTCATAGAGGCAATTTGTTGTTGTAAAGAAGAGACAGTTTGTGCAAGATTGTTAATGGTCGCTTCAGTCGAAGAATTCATATTAGATGTGTTGGATTGAGATGGAGGTGTTATGTTATTGAAAGAAGGTAGAGAGTAAGGTGGTGGGACTCTATGATAGTCAATCATAGGGGATGATTGGACAAGAGGAACACTACAAGGAGGAATGGAATGGTTAAATGAATTGCCCCCTTGCGTGATGTTCATTTGTGGAGATGTAATAGGAACACTCATTGAAGGCATGAATGAAGAAGTTGGATTGAATGAAGGAAGAGGGTTAATTGAAGAAGAAGGATTGCCCCCATGACTAGTGATCATAGGGGGAATGTCTTGTATAGAAGTACTCATTATGTTGGATGTAAAGGTAGGTATGCTAGCAGTAGAAGTTGTCAAAGGAATAGAATGATTGACTTGAGTGGGAGGTTGTGTATAACCTAAAGTTTCAGCGCAACTCTTCATAGGCATCACATTCGAATTCACAATGTGTGCAATACCACGCAAAATATCAATTCCATTCTTATCACTTTGAAGCATATGTTTTAGACCCTCAATTAAAGGAAGAGCTTGGCTATCAGGATACTCATGAGACATCCATTGGTGAAAATCATCAAATTGGTTATCCAATTTCGAAAGTTGTTCTACAGAAACCTCATGGAGAGCTTCTTCATCATTAGGAGGATTAGAGGATTTACCCATGTCCTCGTTAAAAAGGCTATTCAAATTAGGTTCCATCTCCTCGGTAGTTAAACCTCAGAAAGACTTAATTCTACGGCTTCGTCTAACGGGAATAGTGTAAGTAGGGCTTGTTGTTGTAAAACTCATGCACTAGAGAGAGAGAGAAAATTTTGAATTTAGAGGTAGCAATTTTCAGTAAAACCAGCCAATCTTCTAGATTTAAGCTGTTAAATGCAATCACGACAGTCTCCCGAAATTTCAGAAAAAATGTCCGGGACCGTGGCGCTCGGAGTGCACACGGTCCTTGCAACTTTTTTTGAAATTTGCAGGGATGACAGGTATGATGATTTTAGAGCTAATCTGAAAAAATCGAGTGATTTTACGATCTGTAGATAGGCCAAATTAAAGTTGCAATCTCAAAATTGAACCCTACCAAGATTGTCAAAAAATGCAAAATTTGAATTTTGAAAAAGAGAGGGAAACTGAAATTTTGAATTTTATGATTTTAGAGGGAATGTCAAAAGCAATGCAAGTTTTGAAATTTAAAAATTGACTCAATTTCACGCAAAATTCAATTTTGAAAGCGGAAATCAAAGTTGTTGTAATTAAGCACTTAATTTCAAAAGTCACAAATTGCAAGAATTTGAATAAAGCACTGAAATTTCGAATGAATGCAAACACACTTTTCAGATTTAGGACAGTAAGAACACAATTTTGACACAAAATTTCAATTTCAATGATTTTTGAATGATTAGAAGCCTTAAACCAAGCAATCACAAGACCAACTTTGACTGTAATTTTGAAAGTGTTAGATTTGATAAAATCAGTCAAAATTCTGGATTTTTGCAGAAAAATACAGTAAGATCTTGCTCCCGAAATTTTGGAAAAAATGTCAAGGACGATGGCGCTCAGAGTGCACACGGTCCTCGCAACTTTTTTCCAAATTTTCAGGGATGAACGATATTGTGATTTTATTGCGGAATCCAAAGTTACAGCTGATTTGGAGATGTTTTGATCAGTGAAATTGTCGGACAAAGGTTGAATCAAGAGGGTTTCAAAAATTAAGGTTTTGACACTTAACCACTTAATTTTCAAAATTAAAGCACAAATATGAATTGATAATTTGTAATAGAAGGGCAGATCTGAAGCAAGCATTAACAATTAAATATTTCACAAGTTCAATTTTCAAAAAGAAAATTTTAGGGTTTTTATGCAATCACCTCTAAAATTTGCAAAAGATCAAACATGGAAATGTAATCAAGGAATCAATTTTCAGATCTAATCATGAATAATCAGAAAGGATGTTCACGTCGGGTTCACCAAAATGTAAAGCGGAAAATCACAATCGAACCCTAGTTGCTCTCCCCTCTTCCAACTCTGAGGAGAGAGAAGGGAGGTCGCTAGGGTTGATGGTTTTCACTTAGGGGAGAGACTTTACATTCAAAAGAGGGGTTGAAACCCACAAGATCCAATCCCACACAATGCAAGATTGGATGCTAAATGAGTTTCAAGGGTTAAGACAGCAAGGCTACCCTCTTTTGTAAAGAATGTGCATAGAAGAATTAAACTAGGAATGCATAGAAAGTGATAAAGATTCGCTTAAAAACTGAGTTAGGGATATAGTATGAAGCTGCGGACCTGGGATTAGCAGTAAAATGTCGATACAGAGCTGTCCTACAAATTTGAGCAAAAGTTGTCGGGACGATGGCGCCCGGTGCCACGGTCCTCCGAAAAATACGCAAAACGAAGGGGGATCTGTTCGTCTCTGCACAAGGATTCCAGATCTTCAATTTCAGCTGCGTACCTGCAACTTACATAGAAAAGCGAAGACGATTGGGGGGTTAGGGATTAGGGGTTTGCCTTTAGGTCAAACCCCGGTTTTGGAATTAACCAAGAAATGAGAAATGCTGTAAATGTAAATGTATGTAATGTAAAACAAGTACTAATACCTTGTTGTAAGGATGTTTGTATCCTTATGTGCGAAGGTATAGATGTTGTTGTTTGTTGTATGTTGTATGTTGTAGCATGTAGTAAGTGATCTCCTCTTCAATGGTTGAATCCTTGACTTGAATGCAACACTTAGCCTTGAATGGAGACTTAGAAGGAATGCTTGAATGCTTGAATGCTTGAATGCTTGAATGTTTGAATGCTTGAGTATAGTTTCCACGCTTGTACACATATCCTCTTCATTCATGTATATGTCAAATGAGAGAGAAAAATGTAATTTATATACTTGCCAATTAGGGTTAAAAGACTGATTTTCCCGACCTTAGGCCGACCAGGAAAGTTAATTTCCAATTTGCAAACAAAAAGACCCGAGACCCATTAGGAGACCAGGCCCAAAATAGGCCCAGGGACCAGGGCGCTGGGCGCCATGGTCCTGGGGGACCAGGGTGCTGGGTGCTCTGGTCCCACCTCCTGGGACAGTAGGGTGCAAAGGAGGTTCAGGCCAGGGTGCTTGAAAAATGCAGTTTTTAGTGTCGTAAACAGGTTTCGGGGTCTCCATTCAAGTTGCGTATTGCGTCGCCATCGTGAAGACCGAAATGCAGTCGAAATTGCAAGTGTTGCAATTTTAGGATGCTACAGATCTCATAAACCATGAGACATACCTACATTGTGCTCCAGGCTCTGCAGAGTAATCAGTGACTACATCCTGATCAGATCCCTCTATATCTGTAGTCTCGATGTCATCTATCGTCGGTCTCGCTACTGCTCTAGGTCTGGGAAGGACTCGTGAGTGTCGAGTATAGATGGGCACATCGGCTGGAACACACTGCTCTAGCCCAAACTGCCTCCATACTCGGTCGAAGTAGAATGGGACTATGGTATGTGAATATCGTCCCCGCAGTAGGCGGTTCCTCTGTAAGCATGCTAACTGTCTCTCCATCCCATCCCATCTGTGCATCCGCAAATAGGGTCTCCACATGGTCACCTCGGCTGTCAGTCTATCAAAAATCACTCCAATATAATAGATCTCCAAATCTCCACTCGCTGGTAAGTGGATAAGCAAACACCCTAGGTCACTCGCTCGCCGTACTCATCAGAAAGCCGACAGGCCTGGTGCATGTGAAGTGCTCAAATACCCACACCTGCAGAAGTGTGCATGTCATCAAGCTGCAACCCTGTCCAAACACATACTCCTCAAGGTCATGATAGAGATGTGCAAGCATACTCCAACCCCAAGAATACACTCTCCTGTGTCTCTCCATAGCTTTGATGCACCATGTGAGACCCCCATGCATATGTGTACCTCGCCCATTAGGGCAGATGGCTAGTGCTATGATGGCGATCATAAGGCATCTCACAAGGGGAACCTCTCCTGTAGGATGTAAGAGCCAGCTGACCATGATGTGACCTCTCATCTCGCTCGGCATGACTCTCCCTATGCAATATACCTGCTCTCTCTGATGGTCCTCTGTTGACCGATCGGTCGCGTATGTAACAGCAGCTCCTCTGATAGGAAGATGAAGTATGTGGTACACATCCTCAAGTGTAACCGTCAGCTCCCCTACTGGAAGATGAAATGTGCATGTGTCAGGATCCCATCGCTCCATCAATGCCATCAACATCGCAGGATGGAACCGAATGGCTAGCATGAGGATGGCATACCATAATCCCACGACCGACAATGTGTCTCTCTCTGCCTGAGTCAGCCGTGGAATCTGATCTTGCAAACTGCGAAGAATATGTCCTGTTGTATGCTCTCTCATGTATGGGAGACCCTGCAACACAAAAACATAACTATAATCAGTACTCAATCATCAAAATCACTCATGCAAACTATTGAACATCATATGCTAACCCTGAAATCCCTCGCCAAGCCCTGATTGGGACCATGGCGCCCTGTCAGGGACCATGGCGCCTTGATTGGGACCATGGCGCCTTGATTGGGACCATGGTGCCCTGTCAGGGACCATGGCCCCCTGAGGGGACCAGGGTGCCCCATAGGGACCATGGCGCCCTGGGTGGGGCCTGGGTCAGACTTCAGGGCCCGCAAACGATCACAAAAAGTCAAAATGCAGAAAATCAAAAGTCAACGCTCAATCAACTCACCTCGTCTAGTGGCTCGTCATCGATCACGGCCTGGCACAGGATCTCAATCCTCGTGGGATGCTTCGATCATCGTGAAGGCATGATGATGGCTATGTGGGCTCCACTGCAATGAACAGTATTCTGAAATCAACAAAGTGACAAATGCAAATGTCACTTTCAAAGTATATACTTTCATTCCTTTACTTTTACTTTCAAAACCCTAATTTTCCTTTATCACTCATTTCATCATAACTTGAGTTTGGGAGATGCGATTTTTGAGCCGTTTGTTGCGTAGGAATCGTATTTTCATTCCCCTACTCTCGGTATGTTCCAAAAAGTGCTCTGATGAAGCCTATTCAGTGAACACCCCTCATCAATACTCTCTTACACAATTTGTCATAAGTAAACATGCTACCCTGTTTCACCTCCCTAATCAGCAAGTCAAAACAGGGGGGGCATATAGCTACTCACAAATTTCATCACTTTCCTTAGTAAGCATTAGGTGATTTTGTGATCTAACGTGTGTTTTGTAGGGTGCGGTTCCTAACTGTGTACTGCAGATACTGCTGGGGGCTTCGTTCGACAGACTTATGGATATATCCTTTTTCAAATAATGTTTGCTTTTCTCTACTTTAGCTTGCATATGCACGTAGTACTCATATGACCGCTAAAGTGGGGGCTAAATGTAGCATCGTAAATTGTACGCACTTGCTAGGGTGGTACAATTTCACACCTAGTTTAGCACCCGCCTTAGTGCATTTTACATTTTGCATTGCATTTCTCCTTTAGCACTTAGTTAATCAAATTAATTAGGTCTAAGGTCCTATTTCATCATCCTCTACATCATAAAGTTGGGCCTTTTCGTTAAAGTGTGCTCTTTTCATTTTATTCGTCTAATACATCACTCAATCAAAAACCCTAATTAAGTCCTATTTTGAGCTTGGGGGCTTGGTTTCGGGGGTCAAAACATCTTGAAATCACCTGTAACTTCAGGATTCTCTCTAAAATCATCATATCCGATGGCCCTGAAAATTTGGTGAAAAGTTGTCGGGACCGTGGCGCCCGGAGTGCACATGGTCCCGGACATTTTTCCCAAAATTTTAGGAGCACAATCCAATCACAAAATAAAGCTTAACCCCAAGAAATTGGCGGGAAATTCAATCTCTAGGTCGGCCAAAAGATGAAATTATGATCTAGGGTTTCCTACATAAGAGCTCTCTTTCTTCATTTGAAGGGATCTGATTTTTGTTTTCAGGAACCTCATATGTAGCGAAAGAGTAGATCTTTGAAGGCTTCAATAACATTCAACATCCTTCTATCAAGCATTTATCAATTTCATTCATCCATTTAGGGCTTGGAAGACATTGAAGAACAATAGGAGATTACCGACTGAAGATTGGCTTGTACTCCTCCCTTGGGGGTTGGGTATGATTTCATGTTGTTTTCATGTCTTTGCATAAGCTTCAATATATCCTTTATTCATGCTTTAGATCACTTTGCATCTTGATTTAGAGCATTTACATTATCATTCACAAGCAATTAGGGTTTACTTTCTAGGTTGATCTAGTTTGCTTGCTTGCATTTTAGGACCTTGCACACACACTAGGTCTGCACACACAATACATTTTACAATACAACTTGGCTATTCGTGGAGGTGGAAATCACCGAAGCAGGGGTTTGACTAAGGCAAAACCCTATATAGCCGCCCATACCCTTTTCAGATATAAGTGCAGGTTTTGGGACTCGGACGACGCCGCAGGTGACAGATCCGAGAAAAGCAGATCGAGACAGCACTCCACATCAAATTGCAGAGCAAAAGACCTGGACAGGGGCGCTGGGTGCCCTGGTCCCTGGGATAGAGGCGTCGGGCGCCCTGGTCCTCCTGACAGACAGCATTTTTTGACATTTTTGATAGTTTTCCAGAGTGCAAAACAACAGTTTCAGGTGCAGTTTTTGGGACAGAATCAGGACAGTGGCACCCGTGCCCCCATCCCGAACATTTTCAATCAGATTTTGACTCCGGGTATGCATCTGCATTCTTATTTCATCCTTGTATTTACAGCTGTTCATTATTTAATCTCAATTCTGCAATCTTGTTATTCGTTTGTACATGCATTTTGGGATTAGGACTTGAACTTGCATCATTTTATCTTTCAATTTCAACGAAGGAATAGAAATCCTAATAGGTAGCTTATGGTTCTCTCTTTCACAAGAAGAAGTAGCCAATTGTGTGATACCTCTAGGCTCTTTCGTATTCCGTAATGTGTGTCAAAAGGTAGGATTAGGGCATGTTAACCTAGTCTCACTTTTTCCCCTACACATAATATGTGCGATTCAGCTCATCACCATTTAAATATACAAAATTTGGCATGTACATATGTACAAATCAGCTCATTGCCATTTAAATATACAAAATTATGCCCCTAAACTTGTAAAAATCAGCTCATGGGCATTTATATATACAAAAAATGAATATAGAACAATTCATCGATGATTTATACAAAATTCTCAAAATCATTCTACTCTAAACTATAGAATCAATCAAGTGAGCCTTCAGGATCGACTCTAACCCGTATTGTGTCAAGTATTGCCTCATGGTCAGATTCACGAACTTTCCATAAAATCTTGTTATGAGGTCTACCACGACACTTCATCAAATAAATATTTGTTGCAACGACAAGATTAGAGAAATAAAGAATATGTTTGTGTGTTTCAAAGTCCTCGAACAACCAAACATCATAATTCTTGATAGGGTATCTCCGAAGCCATGTTCCTGTCATGACAACAGACCCTATTGGGTACTCAATACCCTCTCCGTCAATGATTGTGGTTGTCAATTTTCTTTTAGGCTCAACACAATGACACAAATAGTAATTTGTTCCTTCTTCATTGTTCTCTTCTGCAACAATTGCATACACATGTCCTGCATTTTATAAAGTGTTAATTAATACCAAAAATAAAGTATGTTGTACAACAAAATGAACCAAAAAGAATACTTGCAAAAACATTAACACAAAAAATCACCTGAATCCACTAGGTCGGATACATGGTCAAAATCCACTGATGTCTCCATCTGGCTCAATTGTAGTGCTTTGGGAATTTGATATGAATCAATGGGAACCAACAGTCTACAAGACCATTTGTCAACCCACTCGTGATTCACATTCTTCCCACAAATAATACATGCATGAAGAGCAAAAACATACCATCTGTCTCGTATAAATTACCAGTGAACTTGAATTTGAACTCAATTTCACTCGATCCTACAACTATACAACAATCTAGATAGTTTTCAATGTTAGATTCAGTGATCAACCAAACATATCTATGAACCAATGACGTACCTGGATTACCTGGACCCATCGTAGACTTACACCATCTCACAATTGTTTCTGCATCTACCAACTCAGCACCACTTTTGTACTTCAATTCTTCCCTGGCTAGGGCTCTTTTCACACATGCTCCTACATCATCATGCTCTCCCTTACCATGTCCAGCCTCAATGAAATTCCAAAAATGTTGTACACTGCTTGTCACATGCATCCTTGTCAACCAATAAAACATCCTTGCATTCTTGAATTGTGCGGTGCAATTATTTGACCATATTAAGTGTTGATTGTATCGTATGTTCCTTTCCCTTAAACTATCATAGAAAACTTTAAAGCATCCTTGTACAAAATCTGATGAATGAGTACGATCATCACTTATGTAGAAGTGATACTCTCTTACAACCTTTCTATCCTCCTCTGTGCTATCATATGCATGCATGAATGCTATGTGTACAAAAATAGAAACTTGTGTAGAGTGATAATACATGGATTGCACTTCATTTTGAGGTTGTAGTGTATAATTTTCAGCGAAATCAACAATAGAGACAATGGTGCCAAGAGGAAATGTGTCCTTACATAACTTGAATTGCTCATCTAACCATTGAGCTCTATGTGTATGCATTATGTACTCATAAACTAGTTTCTCTTGAAATATTTTTCATAAATTGAGCTACACATATATCATTTTTCACTAGCTCACATCTCTTCAAATCTTTTCCATCTTTAACTCCATATGTGACTGTCTTGTATTTTCTGAAAGAAACTAGTTTCATACCAATTTCATGTGTGCTCTCCAAATGTATGCATCTTGGTAAACGTTGCAAACCACCACATATAGCACAAGAACCTTCCAAACAAGGCATCTTATAATAAATGCAACCATCATGTCTATTACATAGCACACTTGAAATAAATTCTCTTGCTGACTTAAGAGGTGCTTGTATATTACATTCCTGCAAAACATCGTTAGTGTGCAAAGTAGAACAAATATGACAAAAAATATCATAATGCATGGAAAATTCAATATGCATCCTACAACAACATGTGGTGCGTACATTATTAATCAATATAAAAAGGTTTTTCCATTTCAAAAAATCTTTGAGAAATTTTTATTTGAGGAAACTTTTGAAGGAATCTTTCATAAAATTTAGTTTGAGTCATATCCAAATAGTGTTTCGTATGTGGCTCACAATTTTTAGACCCAATTCTCCTTCTAACAACATCTCTTTGGTTGGGCGATACTCTTGTGTTGTCATGCCAAAAAAATTTCAATTAATGTTTTTAGTGCATCAACAACAACCTTGTCTTTGTGTGGTAGTCTACTCGAGAATGCCCAAAGAGAATTATTGTTAGGTTCCTCTGTTTGTTCCCGCCGTTTTAATGCTTTACTTAATGTTGTTCTACTAATGTTTAATGACTTACTTGTTTTGCTTATCAAATGATCTTTTTTTATTTTCTTGCTCATTATGGTTGATGTAATGACATGTCGAGTAGCATTAGAATCTTTACTACGTGATTTTGAACCAATAGATTGATATGCATCAATAGATTTCTGACAATAGTTCTTTCACTGTTACTTTTAGATGATCTTAGGCCTAGAATTTTCATTGTCTCTCTAAAATTCAAATTTTTAATCATTTGAACAATTAATTGACATCTTGCAGTTTGATTTAAGTTTTTAAAATAGTTTTGCCATATTATTTTAACCATTCTCCTACAAGTTCATTCATTCATTTTATTGGGCATTGACTTCAATATATTCTCATCAATCTCAATTAGATACTTTGGTTTCCTACGAATGATTCTAGGAGGTGTTAACATTGGTGCATTTTGTACATTCAATTCATCAAGTAGAGAAGGTGTAATATGTTCACCATTTATTGATTATTCAATGCAGTATCTTCTTCAATTGCATTAGGTTCAAACGGTAAATTATCAAAGGTTTCCTTCTTCAATTGCATTAGGTGCATTATATTTGTTTGGTTTTCGAATTGAGATGATGAGGATGACATACCTTCTTCTCCCATTGTTCTTATGTCACGCAATTTCTTCATACGCTACCTTTGTCTTTCCTTTTGAGCCTCTCGTTGTTTCCATCATTCCTCGCTTGTTCTTTCCCATGGTTGATATCGGTTGACCTAAATAGAATCATATTACATATATTATATAAAGAAAAGTTCATAAATAAACAAATAACCATAAATATGCATCTTGTCACTATTTTTTGGAATCAAACTATTAAACAATCACAATTCAATCATGTGAAACCATGTAAAAAACAAAAAAACTAATAAAAACAACAATTCAATCATTTGAAATCATGCAAAAACAAAAAATTCACTTACTTTTATGTATACAACAGTGATAGAAGTGCAGACATAGTTCCAGTGGGGCCTTCAACAACCTCAAAAACTTCTTTTGAGGTCGTTGAGGCTCTTGGGCAACTAAAACTATGTCTATAAAAACCATGTACGCGTGTTAGACCCATAAAATGTTGACAAGACCAATGGTATTCTTTTTTCCCATTCTGGGACTGATAAGTAGAGTGTACACTCTACTAAGCCTAAAAAATGTTATCGCAGGGTAACGAATAATGGGAATAGTCCTCGTACGTGCTCCTTTGTCTTAAAAAAGTTATGGCAAGGCAGCGAACTAATAGTTTCAGTACCCCATATGCACTATTGGTAGTAGAAAAGATGTGAATGAGGGAGAGAGGGAGAGAAAGAGGGAGGGAGAGAAAGGGGAGAGGAGAGGGGAGAGAGGGAGAGGAGAGAGAGAGAGAGCGAGAGAGAGAGAGAGAGAGAGAGAGAGAGAGAGAGAGAGAAGGAGGAGAGGGAGAGAGAGGGAGAGAGAGAGAGATGGGGGGGAGGGAAGGGAGAGAGAGGAGAGAGGTAGAGGGAGGGAGAGAGGGAGAGAAGAGGGGGGAGGGTGAGAGAGAAGGGGTAGGGAGAAAGGGAGAGAGAGAAGAGAGAGAGA